>NW_015544236.1:83271-88292 GCF_001515605.1 Sinocyclocheilus anshuiensis
GACCGATCACCGATCCGGGCCGATCATGAGGAAAATCGGCCGATTCCGATCCCTGGCCGATCGATCGGTGCATCTCTATATTAAACCTCTACAGATGTGAGACACGGATGTGCTGTAATATCTGAGAAGCTGGTATCTGCTCCTGCAGTTGGCTTGCTGGCCCGTGCACATCCAAACACAGCGATAACAGAGATCTGGTAGCACTGTCCACTGGCTGAGAGCACTCGAGCGCCGTCTCAGACACACGGCCCTCCACAATCACACTGGCTCCTTTCACGCAGCTCATTCTCAGAGGAGATCGAGTTTCTGCCGGGGGCTGATGAATGGGCGGCACTGTTGAGTTAGGGAGAGAGTGACGTCTGCTCTCAATGAACTAGACATGGATGACTTGACTGACAGAGAGGTTAAAGCAGAGGCGGACAGTAGCTGAGTATCTGTAGCACACAGAGGTGATACTGAGAGAGATGGTGATGTATAGTATTAATCGGCAGACGATAGCCCACTGTTTGTTTCTGATCTCTTGGGTGCTGCTTTTAGAACAATACTTGATTTAAACATGAAGTTATTGCTCTCGATGTTTGTGGTTTTCTATGGTTTTCAACCATAGATGCACAGTCCCTGATATCCCACACACAAACCACTCAAAAACACATAATTAAGGGATAAATTGCACTCAAGTTACTACCACATGACCCATAACTCAAAGAGACGACAGCACCAGTGTGAATAATGTAGCAAAGAGTAAAACAGCAAGGCAATCGATGCATGATTAATTCACATCATGGGAAAAAGGGACACCATAAACGTGATCCACAGCACAGTCCTTTTAATCAAACTAAACTTCATAAACAACCAGTTCAGAAATTGTGGTTATGACACCACGACCATAAGCTCAATAACATATGACCACCCATACTTCTACATGATTAATAGTTAGCCAATCAAAACAGAGGTATCTACATTTCATCATCTTAAAGGTACAGTAATAAAAACATCCTGTTTACTTCTACAGCACAAAGTATACTTCATTATTTACATGTCTGTGGCATAACTGTCATCATACTGTATGTGCACAGTCATGTTTTTCTAACCACATGTACTCCGTGCACTCAGCTCCAAGCACCTTGAATGTTCTTGCACTAATTAAGCAGTTCACAAGTTTCCATCATTGATCCGGCTTATTGTTTCACAGTTCGAAAAAGAAAAGGAACAACAAACTGCTGGAGATGCAGCAGACACCTGACAATGCTTCTCTGAGGGGGTTCAGAGTTTAAAAGAGATTTTTGTATTGCTCATTACTTCTGGAAAGAAACAGTGCAGACAATGGACAAAGATAAAGTGTCGAGTGCCTGTGTTTGTTCATGCTATCCCGAAGTGCACATGCATAGCTTTACGCATATTACTACGTTAAATAAACCGTCTGTAGCTAAAAAAATTTAAAGTTTAATTTGTATCTTTGTTCTATCGTATTTGTCCTATTGTTTGTAAATTGATTCTTTGTTCTTATGTTTAATAACAAAAATAAAATAAAAAATAGCTATATTGAGATGTGAACTGTTAGTGTGACATTCAAATTTCTCATACCGTAAAATATGATTTTGGTTATATCGTCTAGCCCTATACTTTGTGTCAAAACTGAAGTATACTTTCGGCTTAAGGTGGTCAGAGAAGGTGGAAAATGGTAATGAAAACTCATTACTGTAAAGTCATTACTGTTTTGAGGCAAGAAAACTAGGCTAACATTATACAGGTGCATCTCAAAAAATGTGAATATCGTGAAAAAGTTATTTTTTTTTGTAACATTTCAAAAAGTGAAACTTTCATATATTCAAAATTTATTACATGTAAAGTAAAACATTTCAAAAGTTTTTTTATTTATTTCTTTTTTATTTTTATGATTAGAGCTTACAGCTCATGAAAGTCAAGAATCCAGTATCTCAAAATATTAGAATATTTACATTTGAGTTTCATTAAATGACCATCCCTACAGTATAAATTCCGGGTATCTTGTTCTGTGAAACCACAATAATGGGGAAGACTGCTGACTTGGCAATGGTCCAGAAGACAATCACTGACACCCTCCACAAAGAGGGTAAGTCACAGAAGCTCTTTACTGAAAGAGCAGCTGTTCACAGAGTGCTGTATCAAAGCATATTAAATGCAAAGTTGACTGGAAGGAAGAAATTGGGTGGGAAAAGGCGCACAAGCAACAGGGATGACCGCAAGCTCGAGAATACTGTCAAGCAAAGCTGATTCAAACACTTGGGAGAGCTTCACAAGGAGTGGACTGAAGCTGGAGTCAGTGCATCAAGAGTCACCACGCATATAAGTTACAAAAAAATACCTTTTTCACAATATTCTTATTTTTTGAGATGCATCTGTAAGTGGACCTCGGGGAAGAAAACATAAATAAATCTGTTGCAGAAGTAGATAATATAACCACTCTAAAGTACAAATCCCAACAGAGATCCCAAGGACACACAGCTCTCCGGCCAGAAAATGTTGAGGTCGACTGTCAAACAAAAGCTTTTGCTGTGATTTTTTTTATCTGGCGCCTTGAATAAAAACTTTTGAAATCCTAACAGAATCTACAGTATAAAGCAGAAGGCTGAGGAAGAGCTTTCACACAGACATGAGTTCCAAAAACAAATCATTTTCTCCGTCAAAGTAAACACATTTATCTTCTATGAACAAACATCACACTGTATCTGAAACAGATCATGTGCGTAAACTTGCTTTCTTGCCTAGCAACATAACAGCAGGAGGAGCCGCTAAACAAGATTTCATTGTGTTTTCCAGGAGTGGACCTCCTTAAATTGGAGCCCTTGACTTATGAAGCCCATTAAATCACTGACGCAGTGTGTGTGTGAGGGCGAGCACATCTGGTTTACATACAGCGGCGCTCTCCTCCAGCTCCTCCCACTGCTTCTTGTAAGTTCCCCTGTAATTGTTTGAAGAGATGGTGGAGGTTTTCGCTCGGTGCAGATAAAAACCTCAGATGGCTGATCTCACTGACTCTCACGTGAGCGCACAACTTTAAACTTTAATGCCCCGAATCAAACAATCCAGAGGAAGACACCCTGACAATGCTTGGCTGAACTAACTGTACGAGACCTTGAGGGTGTCCATTGTGTAAACTGCTGCCAGGGTGTTTCGAGCGGCTTCACTAATGCACTGCTGTGTGGTTTCTAGGGAGTTTTGGATGGTTTCTTCCTCTAAATGGGAGTACCTCCTCAAGTCTCTGTGATCTTGTACAGTACAGTATGTCTCGGGTCCTCCTTCGACATGCGTCTGTGGGATTTTGTTGTTTGTTGACTATTCATTTTCACAGCGCAATGCTGGAGGACGAGTTACGCACAGATGTTTGAAGGGGTCATGACAAGGATTTTTTTATTATTTGAATATGTTCCTTGATGTTTACTTATAATGTTAATAAAGTTAACAAAATAATGTAAAAAAAAAACAACAACAAATACATATGTGGAAAAATGATTATTTTCAACCCTCATTCTGACCCTCTCTCTAAAATGACCTGTTTTAAGGGGCATGTCCTTTAAGGCTTCTCAGTAATTGGCCACTGTTATGATTGGCTAACGTCATTGCATAGGAAAAAGTATCAACGCCCCCTCACTATTGCATGTGAGTTTTGACAACATGGTCAAAATAAACTGGTCATTTCCAGACAAAGCATTATGAAATCATTTATTTACGGTTTGTGATGCAGCTCTAGTAACGCTTCATCTTTCAACAGATGTTTTTTTGTGACTCTCCATGACACTGTGCCTCGTTTACAAAACAAAATCCTCTGACACGATCCAATTAAAAATAAACTATCCACTTGTTCCTTATGCTGGGATCCTTCTGATATCTGTACAAAGACGCGAATGAGCTGTTTAAAACAAACGCGTCAAAGCGAATGATCTTTGTGGCAGAAAATTAACCGCATCTGTATACTGTATCCAGTGTAGACAAGATAGCGCAGTGATTGTCATTTCTATTGGCTTCAGTCGCATTCAGTGTGATCAAGTGTTAGCCGTTAGCGACTGAACGTCAGTGGGCGGGGCCTATGCTGAGAAGAAGACTATTCGTCGATGTGTCGCTCTGGAGGCGGAGTTTATGCAAACGCCTGCGCCTAGCTGATGTCCCATAGGATCTAAAACAAGCCGTTTTCTGAGGGTTATTACATAAATGCTTTTTACTGACGATAAGGACATTTTAAGTTATGAAACTTGCAGGATGTATTAAGCATACAAAGACCTCTTCTGTATCAAAAGATCAAGGGAAATTTGGTTTCTCATGTCATAACCCCTTAAGAATTGTTTGCGTGTTCATGTTATATATATATATATAGGCCAATGCTATAATGGGATTTTATGAGATGCTGTAAGCCTGTAAATCCTGTGATTTGTGCATGTTCTGGAGGTGTAAGGTCCTCACATGTGTTTGAGTGCTTTATTTCAAAGGGACATTGTTTCAGTCTGTCTTCAGTATGGATAAAACACAACATCTCCAAATTTACAAGCGTTTGTCTGTGGAGGACTCCAGTGTTTGGTTTCCATGGTTTCACGCTCACACACACACACACACACACACAGCTGATGAAGATCACATGTCAGCTCAGCTACTGTTACTATAGCTTATATAAGACATAACCTAGAACACTGTCTAAGACTTGATGGCTGCTCTGTCAATTCCTCATCATCAGTTAGGAACCTAGGTGTGCTACATGATAGCAATCTTTCCTTAGAAAGCCACGTTTCTAGCATTTGTAAAACTGCATTTTTCCATCTCAAAAATATATCTAAATTACGACCTATGCTCTCAATGTCAAATGCAGAAATGTTCATTCATGCGTTCATGACCTCAAGGTTAGATTATTGTAATGCTTTATTGGGTAGTTGTTCTGCACTCTTAATAAACAAACTCCAGCTGGTCCAAAATGCAGCAGCTAGAGTTCTTACTAGAACCAGGAAGTATGACCATATTTGCCCGGTTCTGTCAACACTGCACTGGCTACCTAT
>NW_015544236.1:88397-99104 GCF_001515605.1 Sinocyclocheilus anshuiensis
TTGCTGCAGCCTGGAATTGAACTGCTGGTTTCGTCTGGTCAGAGGAGAACTGGTCCCCCGACTGAGCCTGGTTTCTCCCAAGGTTTTTTCTCCATTCTGTCACAGATGGAGTTTTGGTTCCTCTGGCTTGCTTAGTTGGGGACACTTCATTTCCAGCGATATCGTTGACTTGATTGCAAATGATTGCAAAGATACTATTTAAACTGAACTGGATGATGACATCACTGAATTCAATGATGAACTGCCTTTAACTGAAAAATGAGTGTTTACTATTGTCACTTTGCATTATTGACACACTATTTTCCTAATTAATGCTGTTCAGTTGCTTTGACACAATCTGTATTGTTAAAAGCGCTATATAAATAAAGGTGACTTGACTTGACTTGACACAACACCATGAATGAACACATTCAACACGGCGTTCTGTGTGGCAAACATTTTGAGATTCATAGAAATGCAGCAATGCAGTGATTCACTGGCCATACAAGTCTATCTATCTATCTGGGTCATTCTGTGCCAAATCAACCAAATTTCAGAAACTTTCCCGGCTAAATGTTTTGATCTTACTGATCATTTTTCTAAAGAAAAACAATAAAAGCAAAAATACTAAACGTCATGAATGTGTGTTTACAGAGTAATCCACAGTTTTGCAGAGTGGGTCAAAAAGACAGTTTTCACCTGAGATTTTGAGCTGAAAAACTTTTTGAAAAAATTGTGCATATTCTGCAAGGCGAATAACATTTATGAGCAGAACTGTAGCTTAGTATGCAGAGTGTCAGAGTCAGAGACCAATTGCTATTTACATTAAGTGCCTGTCACAGTTTACTCTAATGTTTAAATTAAATAAATGACATTAAAAATCAAAGTAATCACTTTGGTAATCTAAAATATTTTTCAGCTGTAACTGTAATTTGAACACTACACATTTAAAATTTAAATGTACTCATATTTTGTATTTTAAACATGTAACTAAGTTGCATCTCCACCCGATTATATGCCAATGGGGAAAATGAGAACAAGCACTAACAAGCACAGTATTTTTTTATTTTTCTCTAAAGTTTGCATTTCTGAAACTCAACAAGTATTAAAGATATACTAATGCCCTTTTAGATTTGAGTTCTTAACAAACTTTTCTTTAGGTATCTACATTTTTAAGGCCCTGTTTGGTTCAGTCCCAGAGATATGGTGATCTCAATGAGACGCCATGTCCAAATAGTTGAATTTGACCCATTTTCAGTGGTCAAAAACCAGATGTGGGTCACTCTGTATACAGCTGCTACTTATTGTAATTAAAAAAGCAATGTCTGAAGAATAAACAATGTTGAAAGTAGAATTGTAGCTTGTTTCCCTCTATCAAAACAATTACATTGAACATACCTGTCTGAGTGCTAAACATGCACTGAAGTGGTCAAGCTGAGGCCATTAACTTGCTCTCAGTTGTCTATTCATAAGATTCTGAATTTGGATCAGTTTCAGCAATATTTGGAAGAATTTTGTTAATTTGAACATTTTCTGAAGCTACCAAGTGTTCAGATATGCAGTATGGTAACAACATATTTGAAACATGTTTCATGCCTCTTAGGGCTATGTTTCTGCTCAATAAACCAAGATTTGCCTCACCTGGATTAAGTAGGCTATTAGAATTTCTTCTTCTTCTTTTTGTTATAACGTGAAGCATAATCATACAGTGTTTCTGCTACATTCATTCTGCAGTGGTGGGCCGCGCTTATAACGTGATGACAGATGACAGAACGTATCATTTTCACATGCTTTTAAGTCTTGCCAATTTAAACATTTAAGCGACTTTAAGCCATTCAAGCACAAAGAGTGAAGGAGAACTCAATACAGTACTCACACGCTCTCTCATTGACCATTTTCTGTGCACCCACACCTAAAGCGCACACACATTAAGCCACCTCTGAAACAGTGCACGACTACAGAATTGACTTATGTTTTGCGCCTTATTATGCTTGTTGCATATTGGCCAAATACATACAAAATTATGTAAAAATGGCCAGTATTCACGTAAACACAGTCGGTTTATTTTACACATAAAGTGAATGTAAATTATCAAGAAGCAAAATGCACATGTAACAGTATATTAGATCCGTGCACGAGGTCTTAAAAGAGACAGCAGCCTAAATAAACCTGCTGCTGTCTGTCATTACTGTTTATTTATACAGTGAAGACTATAAAGTGCTACTTTACAGTTTAAGTCTTTTTTTATTTATTTATTTATTTTTTAGTTAAAATAAATTCAATTGTGACCTGTACTGGCAAAATGAGACACAATGAGCAAATTTTCAAAAATGAGTTATTTTTATTTTCACATTCTCCATTAAACCTTCAATCCTTCAAAATGACCTTCAAAATGAAGTGAGCAGAGAAAAGGTACTCCTCTCAGAAAACATACAAATAAGGATAATTTTAGAGGTTTAATTACTATTTGGAGCATCTGGTATCGCTAAACGAGGGCTTAATGAACTTATTTTTGTGAAAACCTGAAATTTAACCAAAAGTGACATTTTTCCCTTTTTTTGTCTGTAGATCTAAATTACCCTGTGCGTATTCACACTCATTTTGCCAGCACGGGTCACATACGCTAAGGGGCATATTTGTCAGAATTGCTGATAGTAGCTCAAACTTTGAAACATTTAAGGTCTCTCACACTTGAAATAATTATCACTGGGTCATTCTAAACTCTGAGTAAATGGGATCCTGGGTAATTTTATTTTATACATCCATATGTAATCTGACGTGTCGCACTGCTCATTCCTAAACCCTGGGTTACTGTTATTATTTGCAGTGTCAACTGTGATGACTAGATAAAACACAAATTTACATTTGGTTTTTGACCATTGAAAATGGGCAGGATTCAATCATTTGGACACGGAGCTGCATTGAGGTCCTGCTATCTCTGGAACTGAAGGGCCTTAACAATGAAGATCAGGAAACAGAATCTAAAAGGATATTAGGAAATCTTAATACTTCTTGAGTTACAGGCATGCAAACTTTAAAAAAGAAAGTTTTTGGCACTCATGCATGTAGGTTCTATGCATTTGCTTTGACACGGGGAAACAAAATACAGTAGTCAACATTTGAAGTGGATCAAAAAAGCTCATTAAAATGGTCCTAATACAAGAACGCATTCTGGTTTTAGGTTTTAGGACAACTTTGATGAAAGGTTTTGATCCACTTCAAATGTTGACTACTGTACATTCCTCATTTCAATATTATTTGTTCTCCAGACATTCAGACTCAGACTCATTCAGACTGAGAAGTGACCCACATTTGGTTTGTGATCACTGAAAAATTGTACAAAATAACAGTTTACTCTTAGAGCAACATTGACTTCCTAACATCTCTGAAAGTGAACCATTGAGGGACAAAAAATAATAATAATAAGATACTAAAAAAAAAGTTTGTTGAGAACTAAAATATAATAGGACATGAAGATATACATACAGACATGCAAACGTAATACTTGTTTTCACCAGGAAAAAAAAAAAAGTGAAGTTTTTTTTTTGCCAGGGACTTCTGGTTGAGTTGATACAGAATGACCCATCTATCTATCTATCTATCTATCTGTCTGTCTGTCTGTCTCTCTATCTATCTATCTCTGTCTGTCTGTCTGTCTGTCTCTCTATCTATCTATCTCTGTCTGTCTGTCTGTCTGTCTCTCTATCTATCTATCTCTGTCTGTCTGTCTGTCTGTCTCTCTATCTATCTATCTCTGTCTGTCTGTCTGTCTGTCTCTCTATCTATCTATCTCTGTCTGTCTGTCTGTCTGTCTCTCTATCTATCTATCTCTGTCTGTCTGTCTGTCTGTCTCTCTATCTATCTATCTCTGTCTGTCTGTCTGTCTGTCTCTCTATCTATCTATCTCTGTCTGTCTGTCTGTCTGTCTCTCTATCTATCTATCTCTGTCTGTCTGTCTGTCTGTCTCTCTATCTATCTATCTCTGTCTGTCTGTCTGTCTGTCTCTCTATCTATCTATCTCTGTCTGTCTGTCTGTCTGTCTCTCTATCTATCTATCTCTGTCTGTCTGTCTGTCTGTCTCTCTATCTATCTATCTCTGTCTGTCTGTCTGTCTGTCTCTCTATCTATCTATCTCTGTCTGTCTGTCTGTCTGTCTCTCTATCTATCTATCTCTGTCTGTCTGTCTGTCTGTCTCTCTATCTATCTATCTCTGTCTGTCTGTCTGTCTGTCTCTCTATCTATCTATCTCTGTCTGTCTGTCTGTCTGTCTCTCTATCTATCTATCTCTGTCTGTCTGTCTGTCTGTCTCTCTATCTATCTATCTCTGTCTGTCTGTCTGTCTGTCTCTCTATCTATCTATCTCTGTCTGTCTGTCTGTCTGTCTCTCTATCTATCTATCTCTGTCTGTCTGTCTGTCTGTCTCTCTATCTATCTATCTCTGTCTGTCTGTCTGTCTGTCTCTCTATCTATCTATCTCTGTCTGTCTGTCTGTCTGTCTCTCTATCTATCTATCTCTGTCTGTCTGTCTGTCTGTCTCTCTATCTATCTATCTCTGTCTGTCTGTCTGTCTGTCTCTCTATCTATCTATCTCTGTCTGTCTGTCTGTCTGTCTCTCTATCTATCTATCTCTGTCTGTCTGTCTGTCTGTCTCTCTATCTATCTATCTCTGTCTGTCTGTCTGTCTGTCTCTCTATCTATCTATCTCTGTCTGTCTGTCTGTCTGTCTCTCTATCTATCTATCTCTGTCTGTCTGTCTGTCTGTCTCTCTATCTATCTATCTCTGTCTGTCTGTCTGTCTGTCTCTCTATCTATCTATCTCTGTCTGTCTGTCTGTCTGTCTCTCTATCTATCTATCTCTGTCTGTCTGTCTGTCTGTCTCTCTATCTATCTATCTCTGTCTGTCTGTCTGTCTGTCTCTCTATCTATCTATCTCTGTCTGTCTGTCTGTCTGTCTCTCTATCTATCTATCTCTGTCTGTCTGTCTGTCTGTCTCTCTATCTATCTATCTCTGTCTGTCTGTCTGTCTGTCTCTCTATCTATCTATCTCTGTCTGTCTGTCTGTCTGTCTCTCTATCTATCTATCTCTGTCTGTCTGTCTGTCTGTCTCTCTATCTATCTATCTCTGTCTGTCTGTCTGTCTGTCTCTCTATCTATCTATCTCTGTCTGTCTGTCTGTCTGTCTCTCTATCTATCTATCTCTGTCTGTCTGTCTGTCTGTCTCTCTATCTATCTATCTCTGTCTGTCTGTCTGTCTGTCTCTCTATCTATCTATCTCTGTCTGTCTGTCTGTCTGTCTCTCTATCTATCTATCTCTGTCTGTCTGTCTGTCTGTCTCTCTATCTATCTATCTCTGTCTGTCTGTCTGTCTGTCTCTCTATCTATCTATCTCTGTCTGTCTGTCTGTCTGTCTCTCTATCTATCTATCTCTGTCTGTCTGTCTGTCTGTCTCTCTATCTATCTATCTCTGTCTGTCTGTCTGTCTGTCTCTCTATCTATCTATCTCTGTCTGTCTGTCTGTCTGTCTCTCTATCTATCTATCTCTGTCTGTCTGTCTGTCTGTCTCTCTATCTATCTATCTCTGTCTGTCTGTCTGTCTGTCTCTCTATCTATCTATCTCTGTCTGTCTGTCTGTCTGTCTCTCTATCTATCTATCTCTGTCTGTCTGTCTGTCTGTCTCTCTATCTATCTATCTCTGTCTGTCTGTCTGTCTGTCTCTCTATCTATCTATCTCTGTCTGTCTGTCTGTCTGTCTCTCTATCTATCTATCTCTGTCTGTCTGTCTGTCTGTCTCTCTATCTATCTATCTCTGTCTGTCTGTCTGTCTGTCTCTCTATCTATCTATCTCTGTCTGTCTGTCTGTCTGTCTCTCTATCTATCTATCTCTGTCTGTCTGTCTGTCTGTCTCTCTATCTATCTATCTCTGTCTGTCTGTCTGTCTGTCTCTCTATCTATCTATCTCTGTCTGTCTGTCTGTCTGTCTCTCTATCTATCTATCTCTGTCTGTCTGTCTGTCTGTCTCTCTATCTATCTATCTCTGTCTGTCTGTCTGTCTGTCTCTCTATCTATCTATCTCTGTCTGTCTGTCTGTCTGTCTCTCTATCTATCTATCTCTGTCTGTCTGTCTGTCTGTCTCTCTATCTATCTATCTCTGTCTGTCTGTCTGTCTGTCTCTCTATCTATCTATCTCTGTCTGTCTGTCTGTCTGTCTCTCTATCTATCTATCTCTGTCTGTCTGTCTGTCTGTCTCTCTATCTATCTATCTCTGTCTGTCTGTCTGTCTGTCTCTCTATCTATCTATCTCTGTCTGTCTGTCTGTCTGTCTCTCTATCTATCTATCTCTGTCTGTCTGTCTGTCTGTCTCTCTATCTATCTATCTCTGTCTGTCTGTCTGTCTGTCTCTCTATCTATCTATCTCTGTCTGTCTGTCTGTCTGTCTCTCTATCTATCTATCTCTGTCTGTCTGTCTGTCTGTCTCTCTATCTATCTATCTCTGTCTGTCTGTCTGTCTGTCTCTCTATCTATCTATCTCTGTCTGTCTGTCTGTCTGTCTCTCTATCTATCTATCTCTGTCTGTCTGTCTGTCTGTCTCTCTATCTATCTATCTCTGTCTGTCTGTCTGTCTGTCTCTCTATCTATCTATCTCTGTCTGTCTGTCTGTCTGTCTCTCTATCTATCTATCTCTGTCTGTCTGTCTGTCTGTCTCTCTATCTATCTATCTCTGTCTGTCTGTCTGTCTGTCTCTCTATCTATCTATCTCTGTCTGTCTGTCTGTCTGTCTCTCTATCTATCTATCTCTGTCTGTCTGTCTGTCTGTCTCTCTATCTATCTATCTCTGTCTGTCTGTCTGTCTGTCTCTCTATCTATCTATCTCTGTCTGTCTGTCTGTCTGTCTCTCTATCTATCTATCTCTGTCTGTCTGTCTGTCTGTCTCTCTATCTATCTATCTCTGTCTGTCTGTCTGTCTGTCTCTCTATCTATCTATCTCTGTCTGTCTGTCTGTCTGTCTCTCTATCTATCTATCTCTGTCTGTCTGTCTGTCTGTCTCTCTATCTATCTATCTCTGTCTGTCTGTCTGTCTGTCTCTCTATCTATCTATCTCTGTCTGTCTGTCTGTCTGTCTCTCTATCTATCTATCTCTGTCTGTCTGTCTGTCTGTCTCTCTATCTATCTATCTCTGTCTGTCTGTCTGTCTGTCTCTCTATCTATCTATCTCTGTCTGTCTGTCTGTCTGTCTCTCTATCTATCTATCTCTGTCTGTCTGTCTGTCTGTCTCTCTGTCTATCTATCTATCTATCTATCTATCTATCTGACTATTTCTTTCTATCTATCTATCTATCTATCTATCTGAGGATCTATCATATATTATAAATATCCTCATGAGCACTTCTCTATGACGTCCAATTATTTTGGCCGAACTACGGATGTAGCATGGTGTGGATGTGTTTTCTGTGAGCTCACAGAGTCACATCTCACAAACAAACAAGCAGTGTGCAGTGTCCACTAAAGAAAAAACACACGCTTGTAGACAATGGGCTAAAGTTTTTAATGTGCTGCTGGTTGGAGTTTCCTCAGAGCATAGTATGACCTTTATTACGCCGAGTTTGAAATGTGTAGCTGTTTTGTAAAAAGGTTACAATATAAACAGCATCACACCAAAATCAGCTGCAACTGGGTTACACTTTATTTTAAGGTGTCCTTGTCACAGTGTAATTATACATTTAAGTACTGAGTAATATTAATTAGCTACATGTACTTACTATATGGTTAGGGTTAGGATTAGGGGTTGGCTTAGGGTTACATGCATGTAATTATGCATAATTTACCTTATTATTATAGTAAGTACATGTAACACGTGTAACAAGGACACCTTAAAATAAAGTGTTACCGAAACTGATACTAAAGATGTTCATGTAGGCCCATTTACAGCTCATGGACTGTTTCAATCAAATGTTTTTTTTCAGTAGCTTAAATGAACAATTCAACCACAAATACAAGTTTGTCATCATTTACTAAACCCATATGCATTATTTAATAATCAAAATGTTGATGATTAGATGAACTATCCCTTTAAAAGACATGATTAGGAACCCTAAGACATTTACCTCACACAGTTCCCCAACAGTCCCGCATCAAACGGTGTAAAGATCTGAGACTTTTTATGAGGCTTTATTTGTGTCTTTACAGCACAAAGAAAGCAGAGAGAGAGCGAGAGAGAGAAGTTGGGAGAGAAAGTGAGTGTAAGTGGAGCGACAGCAGGAGAGGAGGAAGGGAGCGGATACAGCTCACCATCAGCCTCCAGACTCTCTGTGTTCACATACGAGTGTGTGTTTGGAGGAAGGAGTGGCTACAGAGCTGCTGAATGAAGAGCACATCCACACATGCAGAAGAACTTGAGCAGCCGAACTCTGATTTATGAGATGTGAACCCGTCGACAACAGCGCGACCGCTGGGAAAAAGCACTTCAATTCAGCCCTAATTACTCGCATGCGGCTGTGACATCAACAAGGAGCCTAATTCACAACACATGGCCTCTCTAACGCACATGCATCATCTACAGATCCTTCACATATCTGCAGAAGAACATGCTTAAGAGACCAGCAGACTCTCTAGACTACATACACAAGCATATTCATCTATCTTAGCTTGAATGTATTGAACTACAATGCATCACTCAAGCATTGCATAACATTTTTAATAAAGTGACCTTTATCTCGATCCCAAATCAAAAGCATGCAAACGGTCACTTACTATCGGTGAGCATGCAGTGCATTTGTCGAACGCCACGCTTGCAGGAAGAACGTTGTCAAATCTTGACAGGAATCCTCGAATCTGGAAAGAAAACAAATGATTTTAAGCTACAGAACCAGGATAGAAAACATTCATTAATCTCTAGCGCCACCTGGTGCCTGTCAGTAAAGACAGCAGGCGGCAGACATTAGAAACACCAAACACTGAGCTCAGCTTGGGGTCTGAGACCCTTCAATGGGTTTTCCTGATCTTATGTAAGACGAGTGTTAACAAAAAATTCAGCTTGATATTATTTGTCATACATCTTCCATGAAAAGTGTCACATTACTTAGGTTTGCTGTCATCGGAGAAAACTACACAATGAATTTTAACAATTCTTCCGGAAATGTTTATTTTGAAATGAATATTCTGAAAAGAATGAATATATTTTTCAAATGACAAACTTAATGTTACTTAAAATGGTTACGTAAATCATGTCCAATTTTAAAGCTGTTAAAGAGAATGCTGTTGCTTTATTTCACACTAATTTTGTTTTAAGCTTTAGAAGTATAATTACATCAACAAATTGTATGAACTTATATTTTGCATAGTACAAATAAAGCATATTGAGGACAATTGCTTTTTTCATTTTGAAAATTTTAATGACATTGACATTTATTACTTATTATTGAAAATAGTTTGTACTGGATGTGATTTTTTAAAGTAATATTGTATGAAATGTTGATATGTTTTTTTGTTTGGTAGACATTTTGGCATGGAAAGTACAATATAAAAATGCATATTCTTGCAAAAAACATTTTTCTGCAAGTAAATGTAAATGATTATTAGTTTGTTTTTTTCGGTATGAAAGCCACGCCATGCTCATCTAGCAGCCCACTCCACAGCAGCAGAGCAAAGTGCTTTCTTGTGATGTAAAAACGGCAGGCAAATGACAGCGCTGTGTTCAATTACAGTCACGGATCTCTCACCGCATGCATGTGTCTCAGGAATTGCTGCTGCTGGCTGATCTTAATTGAAAGCAAATTAAAGGAAGAGCCCGAGGGGAAGATAAGAGGGGTCGAGTCTTCGGCATGAAGATTAGCAGGCGTTTACAGGCGCTGATGCATTACGCACTGCCCATGAATCCACGCGCTCCAGCGCAAGACACTTTGATGTAAATCCACATTTATGGAGCCAAATCCACCAAATAAGAGAGATTCATACATGGACATTCATCTTCTGCTCAAATCTGTTAAAATATAATTACTTTTTAAATCAAATTGAGGGAAGAAAAAAAAAACGGGGAACTGAAATTGTTAAGTTTGAGCATGAGATTATATCAGAATATTTGCATACAGCAGCTTCAAAAAATACACACTTCAAAATGAATGTCAATGCAACAAAATACGAAAGCAAGTATCAATATTGGTGAAGTGTCACCCTCCAAGACTCTGTATGTGTGTCCCCCCCCTCCTCTCCATGTGCCTGCCCTGACCTAGTTTCTCCCTCATGTTAATTGTTCATTGCTCCCAGGTGTGTCTCGTCATCCCCTCGTCAAGTCAAGTATATAAAGAGTGTTCTGTTCCGTGTTTCCTTTGTCTGGTGTCTATCGTCCATTGTGCTACATGTATTCCCTGTTTCAGATATTAAAAGACTGTTGATTGTGATTCTCCTGCGTTCCTCGTTCCCTTCCATAGGCAATCGTGACAGAACACCGGACCTAAACAGTGTTGGCGTGTTTCCCCCCATTTTTGTTTTCTGTGTTTCTATGGATCCCCTCGCCTGGAAGTTTACCTCCCTTGCCCGAAAGGACCCTTCCCTATTGGAGAATGCGGTTGAGTTCAGCCAGCTTGCCGTTTTAACAGCGTTCGACGACGCTACACTGAACTCACTGTTCTGGACCGGGGCAAATTGGAGAGTGTCTACCCCCAATCCGGAACACGACCAAACCCAGAGCCCAGCCCACCATCACCTCGCTGTGCGGAGCAAGAGCCCGGAGTT
>NW_015544236.1:99114-113712 GCF_001515605.1 Sinocyclocheilus anshuiensis
TAAATCTTTTGTAACATTATAAATGACTTTACTGTCTCTTTTGATCAATTCAATGTGTCCCTGATGAATAAAGCATTCATTTATTTAAAAAAAAATGATCTGACATCAAACTGTGTCTTTTAGGTAGGGCTGGTAAACTGAGATGAACTAAACAGGGAAGAGATGCTGCTTGCTTCATCACACCACAGTTCTGACCAGCACCGCTCTCATGCACACTATGATAATATTGCTCACTAGATCAGCACAGAGCTCTGGTTTATAAAAACCCTCAGAGCAGATGCGCTGTAGTTCTCCACACATCCAGCAGGGGCCAGTGCAAGCTAAAGAGACGAATCAGCCACCATGAGTGTGGCATGCAGTCATGTTGAGCGCAACATAAATGCAAAAAAAGGTCAGAGCACTAAATCCCGTCAAGAACAATTTATGAGGTCGGGGATTATAATGACCCAGTGGTCGCATGTGTCCTGTTCTCCAGCGTCTGTCGATGTGTTGAGGCTAATCACAGTCAAGAGAGCTTTTCTGATTAATCGCATTACGAGTAAGGATCACATATTTGCAATTATGGGTTCTTGAGGAGGGGAGCGTTATTTCTGAAGGGGCATATGCATGCTGCACACTGGTGGAGCTAATAACCCAGAGAGCAGTTCTTTGACGTCTGTTGCTGCGTCATTAGCCCACTGTGTGACAGTGTGTGTGTGTGTGTGTGTGTGTGTGTATGTGTGCGCGTATGTGTGTGTGCGTGCATGCGTGTGTTGCATGCGGGGGGGGCTCTTGCTACAACGCTGTGCTAAGCTTCAGCACACAGGCAGGGGGTCCTGCTGTGCCACTTTATGAATTATAGCTAGACTGTGAGATTGGAAGTTGCAACATAGCAATATAATGTAACAACTACATATAATAGGTATGATTAATAGTGCACGCAAGCACAACTGGATTTATGTTGGTGTTTTTCCATCGTGTCCTTTAGAAGGAATCATACACTGAAAAAAAAAAAGGATGTATGATTTACTTTGAAATCATTCTCACTCAGAAACTGCTAGTACATTTCACAAAGACATGCAAGAAACTCATTGAATTAAATGTGAAATTTTGAAAGAGTATTTTCTTGTAAAACATTCTCCAATTACCGGTTCTATTTACAACTTCACAACTTTGAAAAATCTTGTTTTACACAGGGCTCTACGGTGCGACCATTTCAGTCGCATTTGCGACTGAAAACTACTGCGTGCGACTATGAAAACATATTTAGGAGCACCAGTGCGACTGACCAGATCTGCATCATACTTGTGATTGTGATCGCTGAGGGGAGCTTCAAAGGTGTTTTTGCAGCGTTGAGTAATGTATCACAGACATATCTCATGAATCCTTTCATAAGCAAAGTGAGAGATTCAGTGCGCAGTGTAGAGAGCTTCGTTGATTATAGATGTGAGATCGCGAAGAGCTAAGATGAGTGCCAGCTTTTAATGATTTTTAAGGGAGTTTGTAAATGTGATACTGATTTAATACAACAGTTAAATAGACAAGAAGTTAGCGCTCCTAAAAAGAAAAATAAGCGTAGAGCCCTGTTTACAGTGTATATTGAAAACAGGATAATCTACCTTCTGCAGATGTTCCTATTGCTCGGTTCTTATTCAGAACCAGTTCCATTTGAAATACTGCAAACAGAATGATCGTCATGACATTTATTTCTGTTCACGGGTTTTGAACAGCTGTGTTCTTCCACTGATTTGGACAGAGAAGCACACATTGAATCCACAGCATCAGCAAAACAAACGCTGATGCTGAGCTGTGAGCACAGACTGAACCCAACCTGATCAACTGAAGATGACCAGCCAAGCCCGATTCATAAAAAATCACTCGAGTCAAGAACTGTTCAAATCACAATCTTCACAAGCCATTAGTGTTAATCAAAAAGGGGGGACTGTAATTATGTGGAATCCGAATCAGTTCCACACAAGCCCTAATGTTCATCCCGGCAAGAACAATTTATGAGTTGAGGAATTATAATGATCTTCATGGTTACGGCATCAAAACCATGAGCTCATTAACATATGGCTGCCCACATTTACATCAACTTAGTAATTTAGCAACGTGGCACATATCAGAGCTCATGCAAATACTAATGTCTTAAAGGCATAATTCACCAATAATAAGAATAATTTATTTTATGTTCCACAGAAGAAAGAAAGTCATACAGGTTTGGAATGACATGAACAACATAAGCTTGCTGTGACATGTTATATGTGACGGTTAATGAGATCTGACTTGGCAGAAGAGGAGCAAATAATGACAAATCAGCTATCGAATTACTTCAGAAAGCCTGAAGGTTTATGGATTTTTTAAGCTTTCTGGTAATTTCTGAAGCTTGACTATTCCAGGAGCAGCATGAACCTCCTACTAAACATCTCATTTTGTCATAGAGGTTCGAAAGCGCTGCTGTTAATTCAAAGAGTCAGAGAGATTGTAGAAAGAGTCATGTGTAAGTAGGGGTGTAATGGTACACAGAATTCACGGTTCGGTACGTAACTCGGTCTTGGGGTCATGCTTCGATACGAGTTCAGTACAACAGGAAATATATTTTTCATTTATTTTGAACAGACAGTAGTGCTGCATACATGCATCATGAGCAGTTGTTTTTGATTTGAATTAGATTGTATAATTTCAAGATTTAAAGCAAAAACAGAATGGTCTGACTTTAGATTTGTGAAATTTTGCTACATCAGACATCTGCGCAAAACAAAAACAGCAGACGGACTGAATGAAAATGCAGATTTATTCTCCGTCAGCAGGTGGCGCTTAAGGAACAGCAGCGATACAGCGTTTCCTTGGTTACCGCTGTAAACAAAGCAGCTGCGCTAATAAACACTACTTTAATATGCATTATATGGAGATAAGAGGAAAAGAAAATGCCACTGAAACATATCTGAAGACGGTCAGTTCCTCTCAGAGATGCATTCATATATTTGTCCTATCCTGTATTTCGTGAACACTGAGCTCGATCTGCCTGCTACAGTATTTTCACCTCTTTACAGAATTCCACACAAATTATATTTCGGGAAATGATTGCAATGCAGTTTGTGTGAAATTCTGGAGTAGAGACCGGCCAAAATAAAACTAAAAACCGGTTCTGATTTATAGCCGGTCATCCGGTGCACTTCTAGACCCCAAAACTTTCCCAGACTGCTGATTTAACACAAGCAGGCGCTTCTTTGAGCTCTTGTGTGCCATCTGAACTCTCCGTTCTTGTTTTGGGTTGGTGCGTCGATCGTCTCTTCTTCTGCTCTGTCCTGTTGTGACGGTTGGCAGTGTGTTTTCACTCGCACCCCCTTCTGGACTGATCGCCTGTGACTGACTGTATTCCTCGTCTGACCGCATGAACCAAACCGCGATAGTACGATGTACCATTACACTCCTATGTGTAACCGATTATGCTGTAAGAAACATTGACTAAGTTGTACTCACAGAAAAAAATTAAAATAATATAAAGTCAATCCATTCAAAAAGTTAAAAAGAAGTCATCTGCAGTGCCAGGTCAAGAGGAGCACAAACAGAGTGAGCTTAATTACATTCACTTCATCCTCAATGCTTTCTATGCACAAGTCCATCTTCTCTCTTTTTCCTTTTCATTCTCTCTGACTCTAGAGACTCATAAAGCTGGTGAACGTCCCCAAGTGTGAGACGATGAGCGTCAAAGACAAACAAGACATTCAGTATGAGCCATCAACCGCTTTCAAGAAGGATTAGCCCAGGGATTTGCTCCTGTTGTCCTCACTCAATTTTCCATTTTCTTTCTCAGTGGCTGTCTAATGACACAGGAGACAATCGTGATGGACCCCACATCCCATATAGTTTTAGCTTCCGCTTTTAACAGTCTCATACATTTGCTTAAAATGCATCACCACTCTTCAGAAACTGAGCATTTCAGACTCGTCGACTGGATCACAAGGTCAGATGTTAGGTTTATGAGATACATTTAATCAGACCTCCCAGCCATGACTGAAAAAAACAAGCCATCTTCTCTATAATTCCATTTAGCTTTTGTTCATACTGACAACACATAGTTTCAGACTGGTTTTTGTTCTTTGCAAGTTTGTGTCTTAGTCAAACTATACGGTAATGACACAGGACGAAGAGGGATATTTAAAGCAGATGCTGATGTAATGAGTGAATGCATTACACAAAGAAGCGTCAAGAGGGAAAGTCCTGAGTGATATTTGCAGGAAGAAGACAACCTTCCTTCACCGCTGCATCACACACATCAACTGAACATGAACCCATGCGACTTATATCAGCCTTCCTAATTCAACAGTGGTTATTTTGCACTTACATTAGTAAAATGATTGATGAATTGTTGATCTGAGCAAATAAACAACATATCTGTAACATATTTGGAATTCAAAGGAAAACTAGCGGTGTGATAAAGCAGCCCTCGTTTCTATAAATCTGAGATTGCCCCCTAACCAGCCACGGCCACGACAAGCAGCAGGGCATTTTGTTGACTCTTTTTTATTTCTATTTCTTTGTTGTTTCACAGTGAAATATCATTGGTTCAAAGTCAATGTTCACATAACTTTATATTATACATCTAATAAATTACAACTGGCTGTCAAGCTTTGCAGCATTTTTGGAATGTGTTTTTAGTGTGGGAAAAATAGGACTGGAATAACTACACAACTTTTAAAATGTGAACAGATTTTAAACAGCTTTTAAACCACTAGGTGTCATACACTTGCCGACTTTGTAAATTAATCAATGTAGCTTGAAATGGATTTGTAAAAATAAAATTGCATTTGATTTTTTTACTGTTCACATTTACTAAATATGACTGGATTCCAATCAGACACATACAAATCAGAGTCTGAAGCTACAAAATTGGACTTTTGGCAACTAGCATCAACTTGTGCAAACTTTAAACGGGTAAAAATCTGGGCAAAAGTCGTGAAAGGTGTTTTCGTGTTTTTTGTCTTGTGAGTCGCAGTGTTTTTGTACGTATTCGTCGCGTCTATCTGTCTCTAAGCGCGCATACAGTCGACTTCACTTCACTTCACTTGTAGTGTATTCCAGCCATTACTTGTCATTGGCACGTCAATCCACTACAATGTTTAAACCAGTCGACTAATTGTAATTAACTGCATAGACTGGTATTTGCTGAGAAGATCCCCAAATCTATATCATTCAAAG
The DNA here is from genome assembly GCF_001515605.1 of Sinocyclocheilus anshuiensis. NCBI lineage: Eukaryota > Metazoa > Chordata > Actinopteri > Cypriniformes > Cyprinidae > Sinocyclocheilus > Sinocyclocheilus anshuiensis. The sequence goes on from NW_015544236.1 coordinate 104,296, forward strand.
ACATTAACATTACTGTGGCAGACGATGACTGAAGAGACACAAACCCTCTTTAGAAGTCACTTATCATCTGCATAAATGCTGCTGAACAGATCAGCTCAGACCAGTGTGAATTTCAATGCCATCTCATGCTGAGGATGATAATATCTCCACAATGAACGACAAACAGCACACGCTATTGATCTGTAACACTCGTTCAACAGTGTATTTACATAATAATAAAGTACATTCTTAAAATGACAAATACATGCATCAGACACTGCACAGGAGCTCATAACTGACCTGATGGGGGACGAGACCCAGAGAGGTCGGGGGTTCATTCATCCGGTCATCACTGCTACTGGCCACAGCGTAACCTCTGACAGAAAACAGATCACACAACACATTCAAATTAGACCTCAGTGCACCCCTAAAGAGCAGTTTTATGATTAGTTACAGTGTGTGTGTGTGTGTCTATGTGAGTCTGTGAGTGTGTGTGTGTGTGTGTGTGTGTGTGAGAGAGTGTGTGTGTGTGTGTGTGTGTGTGTGTGGTTGGGGGAAAGAGCTGCTGCTGTATTTAGTCACAGATCCTGAGGCCATAACTGTGATTCAAATGGCAGCCAGTCAAAGTGTTAGAAATAGTCAAAGAGGAACGTACTGAGTGTTAAGCTGCCTAAAAACTATGTTTGGTGTATTACTAATGCATCCTGTGTTAAATGCAAAATGTGCTTCAATGCAAACTATATTGCACCTCAGAAGAAGCTGACATACTCAAACAGAGGCATCCCATCACCAGTGCCACAAAGACTGACAAACATGAAAGACTGACAGCCAGATAACACATGGGAGCCAGGAATCAGGTCAGCATCGAGATCAGAAAACCTAATAAAAGTGTGATGTGAGGTCCACACAAATATACGCACCTTCAGACAAAGCTCGGGAAGAAACAACACCCCTAGCAGAGTGTGCAGGAATGCCCAGAGGCCAAGATAACCCACACGCCGCATAAGCCAAATACAACATCCTTTGCTTAGTAGCAGCACCATTACAACAGCCACCAAAACATGCTAATAACTGATCCAGTGTTCATTTCACTGATGAATAATTTTCATCATAAATTTCATCAACAGCATTTTTTCAGAGGAAAATGAGACGAGAACAAAATAAAAATCAGTTCTGAATGACAAAAACTATGACAAAATAAAAGCGAGATGAAAATGTTATGGAGGGACGAGTTGGTAAAACATCTGATCAGAACCAATCTCTTGCCTGCTAGGGAGGGTAGATGTGCACATCTGAGCTGGAACTTACTGATCTACTTGACGAGACACAAGTTTGCATACACTTGCTGCACGTCTCATTAAACATTCAAAAATGTCAGCGTTTGGGAGTAAGAGAAGAGCAGACATATCATATGTATTAGGGATGTTACAATATTATCAATATCGTGATATCGTTATAGCAAAAACATGACGATATGAAACAATAGGTCTTCCAGGCAAAAAGCATAGTTTTTAAAATATATTTAAGCTTCTTATTCTAACATGAAAGGTCTTTAAAGTTGTGTTATTGGTCATTATGCTTTGGCACAGTATCTGTCAAACGAACTCAAACCGAAAGCACAATATATGGCTTAATCCCTTGCTTCATTAAGTCTGGTTTCGCTGCGTGTTTCAAAGCGAAGCACACACTTCGTTCATGCGATCAGCTCGTGATCCGGTGTTGTGCGCCTCAGAACGGCTCGGTTCACACTGAATGAATGCAGTGAACTCGTTTATTGCACTGCTGTGAGTTTAGCGCACGTTTGGGAACACAACAGCCACGAGTTAGGCTTTATTTTCACGGCAGATGATTACAGCGTTTCACTAGATTTGTAGTGAGAGGCTTTTTTGTAACCATGTTTTCAATGAAGTTTCTGTCAAAATAAAAGCTTAAAAGTGCAGAATGAACTGCTGACAGCTAGCGGTTTAAATGCAGTCCAAATTCAAAATATCTCTTTCAAGTGAAGAAAATAGGAAAGACGTATTGTAAGCAAAAATAATATACCTATGAAATATTAATTTTCTTTTATTTTACAGTGCAATTGTTTTACAATATATGGCTACTATTGGCATTGTTGTTATTATTATTATATTCTAATTTGTCTGGCTTCCTAAAACACCAGTGTGAATGTAATTTAGACTGAGACAGTATATCACAAATAAGGGGTTGAGTCCCCTTTAAAGTTCAGGACTTTTTTCTGACTCAAGTTTTCTTAGTTAAGATCACGGGTTAGAGCTGTTAATTTTGAACTCTCCAAGTCCATTAGACAGAATAATTTAACTGTAAAATTTACAACATTTTAATTTTTTTCCCCAGTTAGGGTTAGGGTTTAAATATCGCAATAAATATCATAGCGTAGACTTCATATCGCAATATTATCGTATTGTGAGATTTTGATATTGTTACATCACTAATATGGATACATTTGAAAAAGTGTGACGACGCGAAAGAGAACTCAATTCAGTTCAGTTTTGTGAGCGCACACACAGAAAGCGCCTCTCAGACAGCGCACGAGGAATTAATTCACTTCTCTTTTGTGTCTTTTCGCACTTGAACTGACAAATACACACAACAAAAGCTGCCAAATTGTCTGTTTTGGCGAGTATTCACATAAAAACACTCAGTTATGTCTTAAATGAATGTAAACAGTTGAGAGAATATTGGATGCGTATCGGTTTATTGGATCCGTGCATTCGGTTTTAAAGCGACAGCAGCCTAATTTAGTTGCTGTTGTCTTTGTCATTAATGTAAATCAAACACCACAAAACAAAGAGAAAACTGCTCTAGACTGAACCGCTTTATGGAGTAATCTAAGTTTAATCTCTATAAAAAATATATCTGCTTGAAAGAATGAAGAATGTTGTATGCAGGTTGTTATAAAGAATCCACATATAACCATTAGTCTTTCCTTGAAAAGAAGACCACGTTCTTCCTTTATGAGAAGTGGTTTTATTTCATTTTAAGATAAATTAAGGCCTGTTGTGTATCACAGCAGTCTAATCTACATCTACATTGCATGTTCAAACCTTAGTATCATTCATATCATTCAGCTTTATGCATTCTTTTTAATTATTATTATTATTTATTAACTTGAATGAGGGTACGTTTCATGGGAAAAAGCAACATTTTGAACAAAAAGCTAAGAAAATCATGTTTTTTGTCAAAGACTATGTCTGGATGAGATTCCGAATTATGTTCAAAACATAGATGAATTCGATGGCTTCCATCGACACCCACAAAAAAGCTTCACAGTCCTTAACTACTTCCTGGATCAACATTTAATTCGGTAACGTTTGGCAGTTTTGATTTATATGCTGTTTAATATTTGATATTCACATTATTTTACATATGCATCTGCTTATGATCGCCTGATTCTGAGTTTTCTTCACCGTGTTTTGCACTGTAAAAAATAAATCTGTAAAACAACAGAAAAAGTACTGGCAGCTTATTACACAGGACATTATCCTATTATATCCTATATATTTTACATTAATTTCTGTTAATTCTAAAACAAAACTCAATGGAGTGTAAAATTCAAAACACTGGTAAAACACCTGTACAAAATAAAATTGCTTCAAATTAGGGATGCACCGATACCGATACTAGTATCAGTATCGGGCCCGATACTGGTCTCCTGTACTCGTACTGGTACTCGTTAAAATGCCCCGATACCAAACGCTGATACCACACAGCATGTGATAAGCGCCATATTCAGACAAAGAAACACCAACAACAGAACAACAGACAGCAGAATGGAGTTAAGGATGTCTGCTACGAAGTATATGTATGCAATGAATATAACGTTAAACATTCAGTATTAACGCCTGTATAGCTGATGTGCGCGAGCTGATAAACAAAGCACGCTGAGTGGATTGAGCGCGCGGCGACGCAGATGCGCGAGCTTGTCGAGTGAATATATCTTTCTCACAGACATCACTGGAAAGTTTGTAGTTCGGTCGGATACGTCAAAAACAAGTAAGTAAAACAATGCACAAGTTACTTAACGGTAGGGAGAGAGAGAGAGAGCGAGAGAGAGAGAGAGAGAGAGAGAGAGGGAGGGAGCGCGCGCGCGCAATTCTGTTGTGTGATCTTTGATGTTCACTCACTTAGCACACGCATCATTTGGATTAAAACGAAATCATACAAATAAAACCATTCATAGGGGCATTCACTATAAACATGATTTATTTTCAACCTTAGGCATACACGACTTTCTAGCGAAAGTGAAGTACTGGAAAAAGTGATATCGGTGCATCCCTACTTCAAATTATACGGTACATTGTGCCCTATTTTTACAGAATTTTGATCCAGACGTTCAGTACTCTTTCAGAAGATTAATAATAGCGCATATTACTTGGTCCGGAAACCAAACTTGGGATGACTAATGGCTCACTTATGATAAACTCTCCTCTCTCTAAACTAAGATGTGGGGGAAAAATATTTCAACATCCAAAAAATTATTAATCAAAGAATTTGCCGTTAACGTGGTTTCTGAATTCAAAGCGTCCTCGGGTAACAGTTGGACAGCTGAAAACCCCCTGCGGTTTTGTAGCTCTTATTATACGAGGGTGCTGTCCTGTGTTGCAGCATATCTGAAGGTTTTTATCCAGACCCAGCAGAGGCTCTATAACAGCTTAATATGCATCTGAAGAGAGACCATCAGGAGGATGCCAGCACTGAGTGCCTGCTTTCTAAAGTTTTCCTACAATGGTAAACATGGATGAAAGCTTTCTATACCCTCTCATCCGACTGGAAATACATAAAAAGCAACATACAGACTTTTTGCACTCCAGATATGACATTACAGCGCAATTGCTATTACTGCTGTTTTGTTTCAGAGTGATTTAAACATAGGCCCGGAAATGAAGCTAAGATGGCATGAGCCCATTAAAAGGGTGAAGTGTGACATTTCTGCTTTACTAGTGTCACCAAAATGAAACTATTTTCGACATGCTTTGAACAGTTGCAACATATGCTATTGGTCAGCCCTTCCCAAACTCACGCTGTGTGTTGAGTGTTGCTGATCGATAAAGCAGATCAATGTTATGAAAGCACCACAGACTCACAGTGTTACACTTTTCAAAGGAATCAACACACAAATGTTTTATTTCTAGTTGTTTGGCATATTAAATTGGCAAAGAAGTGAGTATTATAAATGAAAAAAAAAAAACATTTCAGCTTTCTAGAAGCCAAGTAGATGAAGGACCCAAATTTGCAAGCTAGTTCTACACATTACAAGTACTGCTTGTGATGGGATGGTACTGCTTCTCTACTACTGTGATGTCATACATTTTCAGTTTCATACCACAGACTATTTGCCACATACTTTCAAGTTGTGTCCCAAATTTTGTACTACGTCTGGACCAATCAGACACACAATATATATTTTTTTAGTTATAATGTCTGTTGTAGTGTATGCTGTTTTATGCATGTTATGATAGACCACTAGTTAATATAACCTCACCTATATCATGTTTGGTCTCTATGAATTCATCTTCGGATGATCTAATTGAGAGTGCATATTACATGCTGATACCTATGCAACATATTAGTGTTCTACGAATCTTTACTAGTTTGTGCATCAACACCCAAGCGAATTACATTTGCAAATTACCATGCCCTCACACAAAGGGTCGTAAAACCCTCCAGTAATTGCAATCTCCCGCTTGGGATTTCAGCCTTTCTCATTGGACAAGCCCATCTTGAGAGGCGTGAATCGTCTCAGACCTTAAAGGCCTCACATTAGTGACCCGCTTTCAGTCTGTGGTTCTGTTAGATTCTGAGAAGATGAGGATGTGAGCTAAAACGCTCCTAAGGACACCCTAAGTTCGCGCCAGGCTTCGGCCTTGATTTTCCATTCACCAAGACCCTCTAACTCAAACTGGTTCTTTTCTTCAACCAACTTCAGCAAGATCAACTTGAGCCTTCAGATTGCATCAGGACTCTCTTTCAGACAGACAAGACGTGCAAGTATCAAACTTAGTCTTATTAATTGATACATTAAGTATCATTTGCACCTTTTTACAAAGGTGTGTTTGAACTAAGAAACTGATGTTTCCTTCAGGCTGTAGATCTGCTGAATATCAGATGGTACCATAGCTTCATATTTTTATTTCTCTTCTTTTTACTGCCTAAGCTTTAACTCCTTTTCCTATACCAACTGTATGCGTGTGTGTGTGTGTGTGGGTGTATGTGTATGTTAGACTAGTTTAAGTGTTTATGTAGTTAATAAAGTCTTACTTGTATCACACTTGAGGTTGTTCATTGTTTGCTCATAACCGCAGTCCCTAATCATGCAGATTTTTGCTACATGCTCTGTGTAGTATTGTACAGTAAGAAAGTTATTTCCCTTAACCAGGAAATTAACGTTCTTAGAATTGACAGACAGTTGACCCTGAGAGGTCAAGTAAATACTTACAGCGGATCTAAATATTTATAATTAATTATAACTAGTTATGATTAATTATTCCTATTTCCCCTTTGAGCTGATTTGCTACAGGATTATGTGTTGGACTTTATTGAACTGCCTCCCTCAACCTCACTGGATGAAGTATGTTTGATGATATTTTTCGTGGGGGGCTATCTGAGCCACTCAGCACATATATGCCATTGTGGTATCCGGACTGGTCATTAGAGGAGTATATTGATCTGGCACTTCAATTTAGCGGCTCTGCGTTCACCATGGGTGTGGTGGAGGTGGACCGCAACATGGCCACCACACCACAGCCTTCTACTGTCATGGTTGCTTCTCCTGAATCTCGTCCCGTAATGTCCGCCATTCCAGAGTCTCTCCACAAAATGGCTGCCAATGCAGCGACTGTTCAAAAAATAGCTGATCTTTCTGAGTCAAGTCACGTCACAGCTGATCGTCCAGAGTCTCATCACGTCACAGCTGATTGTCCAGAGTTTCGTCACATCACAGCTGATCGTTCAGAGTCTCGTCACATTTCCGCTGACCTTCCAGAGCATCGTCACGTCTCCGCTGGTCTTCCAGAGCATCGTCACGTCTCAGCTAGTCTTCCAGAGCATCGTCACGTCTCATCTGATCTTCCAGAGCATTGTCACGTCTCAGCTGGTCTTCCATAGCATTGTCACGTCTCAGCTGATCTTCAAGAGCATCATCTCAGCTGGTCGTCTCATCTGATCTTCCAGAGCATTGTCACGTCTCAGCTGGTCTTCCATAGCATTGTCACGTCTCAGCTGATCTTCAAGAGCATCATCTCAGCTGGTCTTACAAGAACATAGTCACGTCTCAGCTGATCTTCCAGAGTCTCGTCATATCAAGCCTGCTCATGTCAAGTTAGCCAAGTCAAAGCCTGCTCGTGTCAAGCAACAGTCAGTCATCATGGATGCTACTCCAGTGTTCCAGAGCATCGTGAATGTTGCATTTGAAGACACTAAGTCAGACCCAAGGCGTTCGAGCCTGGCATCCAGCGTGGAGGACCCTCAGTTGGTGTCAGTGCAAGCTGCTGGCATTCCAGGGGTCTCTACTCTCACGAGCCACGCAGACTCTACGCTCGCGAGTGGCACAGTTTCAACACTCTCAAGCCTGCCGGCCACACACACCACTGTAGTTTCCCCAAAGATGGCAGCCTTCACTGCAGAACCTGGTGGTGGTGGTGCACACTCTACTCCCCGAATCTGATTCCAAGTTGAGCCCAGAGAAGGCTTCTGTTCCCAAGTCTAGTCCAGAGAAGGCTTCTGTTCCCGAGTCTAGCCCAGAGAAGGCTTCTGATCCCAAGTCTAGCCCAGAGAAGGCTTCTGATCCCAAGTTTAGCCCAGAGAAGGCTTCTGTTCCCAAGTTTAGCCCAGAGAAGGCTTCTGTTCCCAAGGTTAGCCCAGAGAAGTCTCCTGTTCTCAAGTTTATCCCAGAGAAGGCTCCTGATCCCGAGTCTAGCTCAGAGAAGGCTCCTGATCCTGAGTCTAGCTCAGAGAAGGCTCCTGATCCCGAGTCTAGCCCAGAGAAGGCTCCTGTTCCCGAGTCTAGCCCAGAGAAGGCTCCTGTTCCTGAATCTAGCTCAGAGAAGGCTTCTGATCCCAAGTCTAGCCCAGAGAAGGCTCCTGATCCCAAGTCTAGCCCAGAGAAGGCTTCTGTTCCAGAGTTTAGCCCAGAGAGGGCTTATGTTCCCGAGTCAAGTTCAGTGTTCGCTCCAGCCCCTGACCAAAGTCTAGTGAGGCCTTCAGCTCCTGAGCACAGTACAAAGTTGACTTTAGTCCCAGAGTTCACTCCAGTCCTTGAATCTCTCCCAGAGTTCGCTCCTGTTCCCTCCGAGGTGGCAACTTCCGTTGGAGAACCTCCTCTGACAACAGCAGGACACTTTCCCAAGCTCACCGTGTTCCCTGTCACCTCTGTTTCTACCACGGACACTATTATCAATCTCTCCCTGATGCCTCTGTTACAGCCGCGAGTGCTGTTTTTGAACTATCTGTGTCTGTTGAAGCTCCTGTTGCTACTGCTTCAGAACCTCCAGAGGTGGCGGCATCCACTGCAGAACCTCCAGAGTTGGCGGGGGTGTGCGCTTCAGCTCCTCTTAAGACAGGGGTGCCCACTTATGAATTCTTTATCTGTACTGACGAGGTCATGGAGACCATCAGTGAATCCCGTTATACCAGTCTCAGCCCTAGAAGCCAATCATGAATTCTCAGCCCTGCCTATTACGGTCGCTAAGAGTGCCTCTGAATTCACTCAATGCACTGTCCCGGTCAAAGAGGCCTCTCCTGAACTCTCTGCCTGTTCTGTCACGGCTATGGAGGCCGCCTGTGAACTGTCTGCCTGTCCTGTCACGACTATGGAGGCCGTCTGTGAACTCTCTGTCAGTCCTGTCATGGCTATGGAGACCGTCTGTGAACTCTCTGCCTGTCCTGTCATGGCTATGGAGGCCGCCTGTGAACTTTCCGCCTGTCCTGTCTAGGGATGGGCCGATTACCGGTTTCAAGGTATACCGCGATTTGAAAATTTCACGGTTTCAATACCACAAATATTTTCCATGATACCGTTCCTGCGGTATGCGTGGTTTTTCATGTCTCCTCAAAGACTTAAAGTGTAGGAATCCCTCATGACCCCTCCCCCTCCTGTTGGTGCAGTAGTCAGTCACGTGTGTGCTTGACGGCCGAATGAGCTGCCCCTGGAATTTACGCGATCGGCAACCGGACGTTTTTTGTCTTATTGCAGCTTGTCTCTGTCCTGGACTTGCACAAAATGCGTTGCAATGCAATCATTTTCCAAAATGTAATTTATGTGAAAATATGAAGTCTGTAAACGCCCGTTAACAGAGGCCAGAGATGCTGAAGACGGAGGCAAAGAGAAAAATACTGTAGTAGGAAGATCACTCACTGTTCATGATGCACGAACTATTGGAAGAAAATCCTCAATATTGATTTGGGGGTTTATATGAATGT
>NW_015544236.1:113735-120476 GCF_001515605.1 Sinocyclocheilus anshuiensis
AATGATATGAAATTATATAAATGATATGTATATGAATTATATAACTAAAATTAAATAACTGTAATTACAGATTTAGGTTAAACAAAGATGTCAGTCTTTATTTTCCTTCTTTTTTTCTTTTTCACATCAAAAGCTGCAAGACAGCCCACAATTCAGCAAACATTTCAGAAACAAATCAAAGAAAAAATAAACAAATACTGCTGTTCCAAATATTCTGTATGTTGCTCAAAAATAAAATATATTGTGTTCAGTGGAAAAATGTATTTTTTTTTGTTTTGTTTTTTTACCCAGACATTTAAAAATAACAAATTTTAGAGCTGTAACAACAATACTGTGATACCGTGAAACCGTGATATTTTTGCTTAAGGTTATCATACCGTCAAAATCTCATACCGGCCCATGCCTAGTCCTGTCACGGCTATGGAGGCCACCTGTGAACTCTCTGCCTATCCTGTCACAGCTATGGAGGCCGCCTGTGAACTTTCTGTCTGTCCTGTCACGGCTAGGGAGGCAGTTTCTGAACTCTTAGTCTGTCCTGTTCCGACCAAAGAGGTAGTTTCTGAACTCTCTGACTGTCCAGCCATGGTCAAAAGGGCTGCCCCTGAACTCTCTGCTCGCCCTGTTAAGGCCAATAATGCTGTTTCTGAACTGTATGCCAGTCCTGCTATGGCCGCTGAGGCCATTGTTAACCTCTCTGTGCTCTATGTTCCAGTTCTGCCTGATCCGCCTTGTTGGTATCCTGCACCATCAGCTCCGCCCTGGTGGTCTTCGGCTCTATCTGCTCCGTCGTGGTGGTCCTTAGCTCTGCTCTGGTGGTCTTCTGCTCATTCCTGGTGGTCTTCGGCTCCACCCGCTCCGCTGTGATGGTTCTCGGCTCCGCTCTGTTGGTCTTCAGTTCCATCTGCTCCGCCGTGGTGGTCCTCAGTTCTGCTCTGGTGGTCTTCAACTCTGCCTGCTCCGCCGTGGTGGTTCTTAGCTCTGCTCTGGTGGTCTTCTGCTCCGCTCTGGTGGTCTTCAGTTCCGCCTGCTCCGCCCTGCCACTCTGCTCTGCCGGCTCTGCCCTGTCTATCTGCTCCACTGGTTCCGCCTTGGCTTACTGCTTCGCCCTGGCACCCTGCTCCGCCAGCTTTGCCCTGGTTCTCTGCTCCGCTGGCTTTGCCTTGGCTCTCTGCTCCGCCGGCTCTGCCTCAGTTATTTGTTCCTCCACTTCAACATGGACCTGGCCCTTCATCCCTCCCCCGTTCCGCCTTCACTCCACCTCCCTCCTGGATTTTAGTCTATTATAAGACTTGGTGGGGGGGCCAGACTCTTGCCATTGTACCCAGGACTCCATTTCCCATAATCCTTTGCACGGACTCATCAATTGCATCACCTGTCTCTCATCAGATCTCATCATCAGTTCACAGCTGTCTCCCATTAGATGGACTTTAACAGTAGCACACATACTCTCTGTCTTCGCTGGTGGTTCTATGTTTAGCCCCTCCGTGTTTCCTAGTTTCCATGTTCCTAAGTTTTGCCTTTCTTGTGTTTTGATCGTTGGACTGTTACCTTGTTTTTGATTGACTGCTGCCTGCCCTGACCATTGTCTGTCTTGTTGGATTACTCTTTTGCCTGTACCTTGGATGTTACTGTTTGCTGGTGTCTGACCCTGCCTGTCCTGACTACGCTCTTTTTAATAAAGCCTGCAATTGGATCCCCACTTCGTTGTCACGACGCCTCTATCGTTACACATTGCAATTATCATTAATATTATTATTATTAGTATGTAAATTGAATTATAACAAAGTAAATAATTTAAAAAGTAATACTACTAAACTGTATAATAATAGTAATAACAATGCAATTAAAATACCAATATCATGGTTGTTTTTTTTTCTTATTAAATTTATAAACCAACTTCTCAAACTAGGGAACATGTTTGGCGCATGTTCCATTTTCAAATGCATGTTATATGACGATTAGGATAGGCAGTCATTGTGAGAATTCATAAAAAATATACTGGCCAACTAAGTAACACCGTTTTATACTCGCATTTTTTACTCGCACTTGATGAGAGTTAATTTTAGACCCTGGGCTCTTTCATTCTGCTACATAAAGAACGCTGCAACAGTTGAGTGCATGCATGAAGTGTCCAGCAGTGCACACTGTGTTTTTTTTTTCTTCAGTTATTTAAAAGCACCACCTGGGTATTTGGAGTGCACTTCTTCTTGTTGAAATTCCAGTGTGAACACACTATTTATACTACAAAATGGCCCAGGAAAGTGTCCAGCTGTTAAGTTCATACAGAACTGCAGCGGCAGTGAATCCTGCTCTAGCACACTATGTGGATGGAAGCGCAGCAGGGTTCACAGCAGCAGATGTGTGAAGCTGAGGCACTCACCCCTCTGAGTGCTGGAGTATAGAGACCATCAGCTCCACGGCCAGGGCTCCGGCGATCATGGCCAGACCAGGACGGCTCACAGTGCACTGCTGGTCCAGAGTTCTGTCTCTGGTGGACTACCAACAAAACAAGACTTCACTAACAGCTTCGAGTAAAGACAAATCACCGAAAGCAAAAATATACATTTCTCAGTCTGTAAAAATGTTTCATTTCGGTGATGGATCAACTCAGTCGGAGACTGTGCTCAATCATATTTTGCTGTAGGATATGATTTCCAGCACAAGGCGTCCATTGAGGTCACTTTAGCATATGACTGATTGGTTTCCGCTACACATTTGATTTTATAATATAATACGTGTCTTGAGGAAAACCTAATTTCAGCAATGAAAGTGCTTGATTAAAACTCACGTCTCCAGGGGCGACCACATCGTTACAGAAGTAGCAGCCAAGACGATGTCCAGGTATGTTGGAGAACAGAGACGCTCCTGAGAATGAACCGAAGGCATGCTTATAACAGAGTAACAACAAGAAAGCATCGCAATACAGCATCTGCAGGCTCACTATAAGAGTTCCCACACCTTTTAATAAATTAATGAACCTTGACCGATAAATACTGTGAAACCTTTTGAATTAAAATTGTTGGATGTATTTAAATTGATCATATGTATTAGTTATTAGTGTACAAGAGCAAAATAAATGTTGGTAACTTTTAGAAGATGGCTGATATATATTTACAGATATATTCAGTCAGTTACCTATTTGAACTTTTGCCATCACATCACATTTTTGCAGATCAGATAATTATGTTTTATTTACGGAAGAACTTAATTCAGTTACACCCACTGAAGCGGTAAACTCTTTTCTGAGGTCATTTCCACATTACTGGACTGGATTCATTACATGCCTACATTACAAGACAGACACAATGAAAGAAAAGTCACTTTTATCATAGAGATGGTTACATTTGCACAAATAAGAAATAAAACACTTTTTACCAATTGTGACTGAACATTAAAGTGTACCTAAAAATAATTTAAAAGTTCAGATGCCTTTTATCTTTTTTTTTTTTTCATTTTACACAGATCAGTATGTTTGATTTACTTCTACAAAATGATTTAGAAAAACATGGATACAATTCTTGGTATCAAACAAGACACCACAACATCTAACACTAACATCTAACAGCTAAGAAGCATGCAACATACTCAACATTTTACAGATTTTCATTAGGTATTACATATATTTAATAAAAGCTGACTGTACACTCTATCCTTCTTATTTTGCAATGTGGAAGTAAGCTGCGTTTTCTGATTCATTAGCCACTGTAGGTAAATAAGTAGAAGCATATCCAAATGCAGTGCATGGCAAAACTATTTATAAACCAATAATTTGATTGCAATAATAAATTAAAATATTTTTGTGATAACAAATACAAGCTGCAATATCAAGCACCGTTTTTGGTTACAAATGGCTGTGTTGTTAAAAATAAGGTGGATATAATGCAATAATTATATCTAATTTATTATTTATAAAAATGGCTGTAAAAATGAATATGTAAATAGTTATGCAAGAATCATGACCCACAAGTAATTAGGAATTTTACATCAGAGCTATAGATATGATCAGACCAATTCAAGCTTGAAATAGCACCTTCATGATTTGTCATGAGTCACACCTGCTCCAGCAGGCACTACAGACAGCAGCAGCGCAGAATGAGTCACCAGCTCAACGGAGTGAGAAGAATAGAACAAAGCAGGAGTCTTGACTTTTAAAAATGTAACTTAACACAGTCTTAAGAACACGGCGCTCATGGTGCGAGACGCTGAAAGCATAAGATGGCCAAATATGTCCAAAATGTTCAAAATATGGCAGGTGGAATACAAGAACCTGCTTTGTGTGAATGTCCCCTAATGCTCTATTGTACCTCAGACAGACTGACTGAGACCTCAATGCAGCAAGAATTGGAAGTACACCTTTGTGTCCTGTAGTAAAAGGCCACTAGCTAGTAGCCTTTGCACTCAGGGAGTCATAGGTGGACAGTCTTAACAAACAGACTCTGGTACTTCAGAGCAGAGCTCTAAAAAAAGACTAGAGAACTAGAAATAATAATAACAAAAAAGAACTATTATATTCACTACATATAATGTAGATTTTTAAGACATTTTTAAGCATGGTGATCCCAATTTTGTAATTCAAACAAAACAGGTAAAAAGTAATCTACACAATTTGATTCCATCAATTAACATCTTGTGAAGCCAAAAGCAGTGTTTTGTAAGAAACAAATCCATTATTACGGCATTTTAACTAAAAGCCGAGTCCATAATAAGGCTTCCTCCAGTGAAAAAGTGTTCTGGTCTGAATCAGGAGAGAAATCTGCACAGATCAAGCAGACTAAACAGTCCAGAATAGCTTTAAACAAATATGTGGCTGGATAACAAACATGCAAGTGTTATTAGAAGCAACGGTTTGAAGTTAAAAACATCTTAATGCTGGATTAGTTTAATCTTTTGTCTTCTTCAGATGTTAACTGATGGACTGGAGTGCTGTGGATTACTTGTGAATTATTGTGATGTTTTTATCAGCTGTTTGGACTCTCATTCTGACGGCACCCATTCACTGCAGAGCGTCCATTGCTGAGACACTGATGCAATGCAGCATTTCTCCAAATCTGATGAAGAAACTCATCTACAATTTGGATGGCTTAAGGGTGAGCACATTTTCAGCTAGTGTTAATTTTTGGGTGAACTATTCCTTTAACTGTGATGACTTGACATTTTGCATTTGAGGTTTACTGTAGACCTCTGTTCTGTGTTTACACATCGCTCTTACAACACACTTTAACTAAACAACAACACAAGCTGTGGAAAACACATGTTTCAGCTGTACCTGGTGTGATGGTGGCTGCTGGTGTGGAGGAAGACGAGGAGTTGGAGGAAGCAGAGATGGGGCTGGACTCTTCAGACTGAGACTCTTTGGGTTTCTTAAGGCCGTGTCTCATTACCACAAACGTGTCGAATCCCAGAGCAGCGTTAACTATCAACTGCAGAGAGACAGACATATTTAACTCTCTAAAAAGGTCGACAGTCTCGATATCACTGAAGCAAACCAAAAGCTTTTACGCAAAACAATTCCAAAATGTTGTTTATTTCCAAGTTTAAACTGGATTTTAGTTTGAATTTGCTGTCAGACTTTGGGGCCTAGCAGCTGTACTATTATTATTACTAACAACTATTTTTATAATTCAATGACATATTGCTTCCACTGTTCTATTCAAGTGTAGGTGATTGACAACATATCCAATAAATGGTCTATATTTTTGAATCAAGTGAAATCTCTACCTCATGACAGGTTTTATTTTTTTATTAAAGAAAATTAAACATCTGTCAGAATGGTTATATTTAGCATTGAAGCATACATACATGTCAAAATTCCTTTGCAATTTTGTTGGACTGCATTTTGTGCACATAGGTATTGTAACAGAGTGAAATTTCTGTAACAGTTTTTCCACATACTTAGAGTAATGGAATTAAAAATTATTAGTGGTGTAATATCCTAACATTCTGAAATGGATAGGGATGAGATCGCACCCATTGCGGATTTCTCCGGTGATGCATTCATTCAGATAAGAGATCCGGTGAATGAAATGATTGACACTTTTAGTGGACTTTATATCGACTCAGAAGAAGAAAAAGAAAAATCAGCAGTACAAATGCTGTTTCCAGACCAACCTGGCGATCCAGATGATTTCACTCCATTTCCACCTCCACCACCGGAAGAATTTGAGGAGGAGCAGGTGTATTCAAATGGAATGGCAACAATGCAACGATTAACCAACATTGAAGAACACCTTAGTGACATCGAACATAGGGTGAGTGATTGTGTGATTCAAGACACCGTGACCAATATGATGCAAAAACTTGAGGATAAAATTATCTACCGAATTCAAAGAGAAACTGATCGAATTAAAATGCAAATGGACAGTAGATTAACTGATTTAGGTCAGAGCATGGTTGATTGTCTAAAAAGGAGAGATAAACAACTAGATCAGAGGATTCAAGCTCTTCCACTTTCATCTACTCCCATGTCTGCAAAAACGGTCAGTCATCATAAAACTGCACAAACAGAAATTAAACCGATTCAAGCTGCTCATTCTAGTCAACAGTGCATATCTCTGCCTACTATACCAGCACCATACAATCCGCCGGTTAAATTAGAGTTTCCCAGTTTCACCAATGCAAGTGTTGACGATCCAGTTGTTTTTATTGAGAGAGTTGAGGAGTATATTAATCTTCGACCTTTACCTGACAAAGAACTGCTGGCATCACTGGCTGTGGTAATGAAAGGGACAGCAAAAGACTGGT
>NW_015544236.1:120498-123744 GCF_001515605.1 Sinocyclocheilus anshuiensis
AAGGACTTTTTCCCTTTTCATATCATTTCACTTCCAAATCTGTGGTTGGATACATAACTAATTGTAACGGTGTTCATTCGAATACTGTTTGGAGTGGATATGCCTTTGTGTTTGATTCCTTTGTGGAGGCTCTTTCATATGCTAGTCGGAGTTGTCCATGCTAAAGCAGATCAACATATTTCAACGCACTCAATGTTTTTCTGAGGAAAGAATAACTCATTTTTGCCACGGAATGGATCATCATGTCTCAGATAAGAACTAAAAGACTATTTCTTTGGTGTAAAATCAAGGACCAGGTTTTGATTTTGTTTATTAGTTTCATTATTATGTATAGAGTATAATTAGTTTTCACTTGAACCCATTTAGCATTGGGGGAATAAAACAACAACAACAAAAAAAGAAAGACTGTTTGCTGAAGTTCATGAATTGC
Source organism: Sinocyclocheilus anshuiensis (assembly GCF_001515605.1). Taxonomy (NCBI): domain Eukaryota; kingdom Metazoa; phylum Chordata; class Actinopteri; order Cypriniformes; family Cyprinidae; genus Sinocyclocheilus; species Sinocyclocheilus anshuiensis. The sequence continues at coordinate 120,929 of NW_015544236.1, forward strand.
TTTATTTGATCTTAGTGATGAACCCTCATTTGTGGCTAATCTAAAAATAAAAGAAAGAGAAGTTACAGTATTTACTATGCAATTACATACAGACTAAGTCATATGATCAAAAAATTCTAAATATATATTTATTTATAAATAACAGAAATAATAATACACTGCTAGTGTATTCATTTATAACAAACATACATATGTGCAGCATGCCTATTTTAGAATAAAGTCCTGAAAATACACAAAAATCCTATTATGTCAGGCAGGGGTTATTTGTAGTTAAAGGTTCTTAAATCAGATATACAGGACAAACTCTGTGTAGCACTTACCAACAACTGTGACAATAACCTACAATAAAAAGGCAGGCAGCCATGTGAGCAGAAAATAAATAAATAAATGCAGGATGAAAGACTGGAGGGAGGAAGCTACCTTTCTCTGGCTAGCAGCGATGACTGTCGGAAGCCAGCGGCTCTCACGAGTGTCCATCAACAGGAAGACCACATCGTTTTCAGAGATAAGCTTCTCCAGCTGTTCCACATCCTGCCAAGCTTGAGCCATTGTCAGCTCGGAAAAGTTCACTGGGTGGCCTGGCATTGGGATGCTCATGTTGTAGCCCTCTGCAATCTGAAAGGAATGAATAATATATTCACAACAGATGACAAGACAAAACATTATGTTTAAAACAAAGTTAAATTCCTCTCAATGTTTGCACTCACAATCAATAAAACGGTACTTAAATGGTACATCCATTCTGAAGTATATAACAAGTAACATGTCAGGCCGTTTACAGATTTCTGCATTTCAGAAGGTTTGAAAATAAGCAGTTGTGTATCACCTGCATAGCTCTAAAAGTTTATCCCATGCTTCCTGTTTACATTACCTAAAGGTCACATACTGTATACAATATAAACAACTGAGGTCCTAAAACGGAGCCCTGTGGGACTCCACAAAAAAATAAAATTTTCTGTGGGGGAAAAACCCTATAGACAGTCTAACCAGCTTTGATTGTTCAAGTCAATGCATGAGAATCATGTTATGCATTGTATCAAAGGCTGCACTGATATCAAGCAAGACAAATTAAATATGGTGTTTGTTCACATCACATGTTTTTGTACCATAAATCAGAATGAAAAAGTAAGTTTCTTAAGTAGATTATTATCAACCAGATATTAATTTAACCAAGCAAATTAGTCACTAGCCCAAAGTTACTAGCAACCTATTTAAGTCAGTCAAATCTATGACTGAGATGAAAAGGATAAATCTCATTTAAAATGCATGTGCCCGTCTAAACTCAATGACTGCTTACATGGCCTTTCAGTCTTCCACGTAAAGGACAAACTGCTGCCACTCCAAGACTGTTGATAAACCAATGTCTGTGTTATCTGTAAACCCTGAATGAGCTCAAAGACACCCAATTCTCACAGTTCAAACAATATAGTAACAGACATCTAATGCTGACATTATGTTTTGTCTGTATAGCCAGAGGAGAACTGCCTGCAGTGTAGCCTAGTTTCTCTCAAGATTTTTTTCTCCTGTATTAAAATATTATTTTGTTCTTTGCCTGCAAACCAGAGGTGACTATGGCAGAGAACAAAATAATATTTTTCTTGCAATTCATAGTGATTCATTCAGTAAAGCGGTTTTAAACTATGTGTATGTAAAGAGTGCTATGCAAATAAACCTCACTTTTGTATTTAAACATTTCAGAAAAGCTTTTATATCCCTTTTCAACATTTTTTTAATGACTTTAAAATATGAAGTGGTGTAACCATCAAGTAAAAAGTAATACAATACTTTCTTTAGAACTTTTTCTTTAAAAAAAAATTTTTTTTAATTATTTAAAAAAATATGACAAAAGTATATGTTTGTGATATATTTTACTGATCAAGAAGCATTTTGACTTTAAGGGTGTTTAAGGGAAATTATATGGATTTCCTGTCACGTGACAAAAAAAAGGATTCCTGCATGTTGAGTTTGATGTTGCATGTTATTTTAAAACAAAACTGCTTCAATAGTGTTTATTCTTTTTAAGAAATATCTTTTTTTCACATATTTCAAATATATTTCAAGCTTTTAATAAGGCATTCTTGAGTCACTGCCTACTCCAGACATCACCTTGAAATGTTGTCTTTACTTTGACTGGCAAATCAGAAGGATTGCTTCATCAGAAACTGAATTTAACCTGACATAAAGCTTCAATATTCAGCTCAAGAACGAGGGAAGAAACACACAAAAAGAAATCAGGGGAAAAATGAATGAAATGCATTTTTTACTACTTTAGATTTGAGAAAATGTTCATAGAGCTCTCAAATGAGCATCAAAGCTAAGAAAGTAGCACTGGCAACTTGACCACATCTATTGATCCAGCATCTATTCAGCATGTTTGTGTCAACATTTGTTGCAACGGAAGACATGATGTCAGTTCTGCAAGGTGAGCAGTGAATCAGACATCATCTCATCCCACTATCTGAGAGAGAGAGTCGTAATTACTGCGTGGATATCCGGCCCGTCTAATTGGCCCGACACACGCAGGGGTTCTGTGAAGGTAAAACGTGTGGCGTAATTAGCCGAATGGGGGAGCAGATCGATACAGGATGAGCAGATGAATTAATGATGACCACAGAGTAAACACAGCAGACAGCTAATCTCATCCCGGCAGACAGACGGGCAGCTGTCAACACAGACATGATAGAAAAGCAAAGATTATTCAGCCAGGTGTGCTGAAACATCCCTTAATAAGACCCACGCACACACACACACACACACACACACACACACACACACACACACACACACACACACACACACACACACACACACACTCA
>NW_015544236.1:128525-132776 GCF_001515605.1 Sinocyclocheilus anshuiensis
CACACACACACACCCACACTCTCACATACACTCACACACACACAAACACACACACACCCCCTCTCACACACACACACACACACGCTCTCACCCACACACACACACGAGCATCCACAGCTCAGCTGATCAGATGGTGCGAGTCTTATATAACGATATCACTCTCGCTCTTGTTTTAGCACCTCCGTTCTTTGCACTCGGAAAAATAACATTTGGAGCAAATGAAGAAATTGGCAAGAAAGAGACTTTTATAATGAGGCCCTTCTGAGGTGTGATCAGATAATAACTTGACCAACAAGAGTGTAATGTGATGATTTCTGCATTATTTTCAGCGTTTAGACAGAAACTAAAGCTACAGTGACAAACACTGACCCATCAACCTGCCTTAGAAATAAAAGCAAAGCTATGGTTATTTGCGACAACTAATCAATAAAATCAGATGAATAGATGAACAATGAATTACAATGAATTCGGCTATTGTGCACAGAAATCCATCTGCAGTGGCACTTTCGATGCATGAAACACACACACACACATATTTGCCTTCTGCTCTAAAACTGCACTCCTCTGATGATATTGGAAATTTGGTGTGGAAGTGCTAATGGGATTAACAGAAAGATTTGACCTTCTATTTTTCTAGTTGTTGAAAATGCTGGTCAATCTATGATGTTCTGCCTGAAATTGTGACGTTTTCTCATTTAGGGTCATGGAAATGTCTGCAAAGTGTTAACACTCTGATGTGTTGTGGATTATGTGTATATAAAATTTATTTTATGATTATGACATTGGCCGGTCAATTTGAACCAATATTTTTCATAATTTAAGGCAGCTGCACAGACTTAAAATAAAAACTGTTTTGTAAATTGTATGTATCTTGCTATGTTAGTTTCTCAACTACCCTCTGAGGATATTTACATTTATGCATGTGGCAGCCACTTTTATCCAATAAATAAATAAATACTTTTTATCAGTATATTTGATCAGTATATTATATACTTTAAAGTTGTCCAAATGAAGTCCTTAGCAATCAAAAATTTAGTTTTGATATATTTACAGTAGGAATGATTTTTTGCATTAAAAAAATTTCTAATTTTGACCCATACAATGTATTTTTGGCTATTGCTACAAATATACCTGAGCTACTTAAGACTGGTTTTGTGCTCCAGGGTCACATATCATGTTCATAATTTTGCATATGCAGTGCATGTTAGTATTAATACATTTTGATGGAAAATTCTGTTACTGTTATAATGATAGTCTTTGTACAAAGTTGTTTCCATTTGCTGTCCAGTGTAAAATATGGATCCTGTAGCAAAACCAGTTGAAAAAATTACAGAGCAAAAAAAAACTGATTTCTAAATCAACTAAATCAAATCAGTGAAACCTCAATATATTGAAAACTCTTTGTAGTAATCTCAAAATCAAGTAAAAAAAGTAACGGTCACAATAATGCATCAGGAAAGCACTTTCTTATTGGTTGCCAATGGCCAAACTGTCTTCTGGAATGACTTCTGGAATGACATTTGTTGAAGCTGGCAGCATGATGAATCATGGGAAGTGAAGGGGATTTGATAGCGGAGAGGATTCACAGGCCTTGTGGATGGAAACACCTGCCAACAGCGTTCCCACACAGAGTCATGAATATGAAGGACAGCGAAAGTCTGAGTCACATGGGTCTGATGTTACCGCCTCACACCGCTTAAAACACACGGACAACATGTACCCAAACTGATTTTATTGCTTAGCACTGAGAACATATCTGAGAAAAAGACTCTCCAAATGAAGAAATGGGGGAGACGGCTAGTTTAAAATAGTAATAGTAAATTGGTGATTTGTGAAGATGACTAGTTGGTTTATCTAAAACAGCATGAGTAAAAAACCCATAGACTCTCGCAAGGACAGTGGAGAAAAACAAGACTCCCCACGCAAAGCTCCTTGTTTGTTTGTTTACCTCTATTTATCCAAGCAAGTCAATTAATAATTGTTTTCTTATTTACAATATAAACATCTAAATCTAAAAAAACTTCTGCTTTCATCCAAAAGGGAGTTCACTGATCAACTGCAGTGAAAACAGAAAAGGCAAATTTGCTTCTGGAAGAAGCCATAAGATCAGTGAGAGGATCGCTCAGCAGATGAATATAAATGAGCCGCATTTCATATGAAAATGGGTTACAATGTGGGATTAAATGCTGTGAGACTTCTCAAAGATAATGAGCATCAGTGATCCGGACTGGTCAGATACATCTACAGACCAGCCAAATACCATTCATCAATATTAAAATGAATAATTCAGACTTCATTGTCGTAGATAATTGCGTGTTGTAATTGAGTCCTACTGATTAATCTAATGGTCTCAAACTAGCGGCCCACAGTATAGGTTCATACAGCCTCTCGGATGTTTATTCATGCATCATTAGTCTAATAAATACACAGATGTAACTGTTCCAATAATTATACAAAGTTCAAAATATTTCTGTCTGTTGTAACTACTGTTCAACCAACCCCAAACAGCACCTGCCTAGTGCTTCTCAAGCTTCTTATATGCAGCTGCAATAAACTTGTTAAAGCTTGTGAAAGTCCTCACCACGCCAGGAAAGATCTTCTTTAATCTGTCCACCGCGGCGAGAGCTTTAGCTTTCCCTCCACTGAGACAGTCTTCAAACTCATAGAGCGGCTGTCGCACTGGGTTCGAGTAGGAGATCTTCGCGTTGTCCACAAAAGTGATGTGCCTCACACCCCAGCCCTCAAAAACAGAACAGAAAACATTCAGTCTGCCATTTGCAGTATTACAGAAGCTGTGACCAGCTGTAATCCCATTGAAGCGGTAGTGATACTGTATGCCATATGCATTACAATCACACAAACACACCACCGTTACAGATTTGTGTGCTTTATCGACAAAGGTTTTTGTCAAAAAATAGGTTTTTAGACAAAAAAATGCACTAATCAATCTTTTTTTTTAATTAAACACAGGGGGTCATTAATGATGCTTACATTATAACATGTGCAAATTCACACACAATGTATCTTTCATTTGGCCAGAATTGCAGGTGTTTGTCTTAATATACAAGAAGTTTTAGAGAAAATATCAAATAAGTTGTTAATAAATGTTATTGCAGATTATAAAGTCTTTTATAATTAAATGCATCCGAAAGGTCATCTAAAATTACCACTATTATTGCCCCCCCCACTTTCCACCACTGGCTGTAGGAACCCAGTGTAAAAACACTCTTATACTCGCAATTAGCTGCATTTTCAAGTGACACCACTATCATTTTGAGATGGAAGCATCTGCGACTTGCTTTCTATAATTACAGTCTTTGGCTTACGACTATTTCAAAAACCATTACGAAGCGATTATGCCAAAGGCAAGTAAGCACTTGAATGACATAAAGCAAGCCAAGAAATCGATACTTTTTTGACACCTGTCAGATGCGATAAACAGTCGATAATCAAATGTAAATCAAAAGCAGATGGTTCTTACCATCAGTGTTCTTGCCACATTGCAGCCCAGGGTCCCAGCTCCCAGCAACAGACACCTTGTCGACACGACCTTATCCAGATCCAGAGACGGGACCAGCCTCCAACGCATCAGCTTCAGGTTGAGATCGACAGAAGACTCGGCAAGCCTTGAGGAAATGAATGAAATGTGTCACATAGCTCTGAGAAAACCATGTCAGAGTGTGTAAACTGACGCCAGATGTTCAGTACCTTTTAGGGTCCATGCATTCACTGAGATTGACACTTCGAGGTCCCATCGCTCCTTTAGCGTTCTTCTCCCAACCCACACTCTTTGGACATACTGCATAAACAAATTAGTACACTTAAACATAATGCAACAGCCTACAGTTAAACTGACTTTAATATTAAAGGGGTCATATGATGTGATTTAAATTTTTCCTTTCTCTTTGGAGTGTTACAAGCTCTTATGCATAAAGAAGATCTGTAAAGTTGCAAAGACTAAAGTCTCAAACCCAAAGAGATATTCTTTATAAAAGTTAAGAGTCAGCCACGCCTACCTAAAACGGCTCGTTCTAACACGCCCCCACATATCTACCTCACTATGTGGGAAGATTTGCATAACGTCGCCCAAATGTTCACGCAAAGAAAGAAGGCGTAACTTTTATTCTCGCTGTAGTATTTTTGTTGCCGCCATGTCGTGAAGGCGCTGTGTGCTATGTTGTGAAAGCGAAACTACTTTGTTTGGCTTTCCAAAAGAGGACGATATCTGCTTCGTCATGCCTGGAGCTGATC
>NW_015544236.1:133391-151785 GCF_001515605.1 Sinocyclocheilus anshuiensis
TGTTTTTGTCTTGTCGCTCCGGCCGGACACGGCATCAACAGTATGGTGAGGGGTGTAACATTTCCGTCACACGCTTGAGGTATTCGGCCAATCACAACGCACTGGATAGCTGGCCAATCACAGCACACCTCGCTATTCAGACCGATGAGCTTTGTAAAAATCGACGTGTTTCAGAAAGGCGGGGCATAGCGGAGAAACAATAATGTACAGTATGTGGAAAATAATGTGTTTTTAAACCTTAAACCACATAAACACATTGCATTACACCAAATACACAAAATAATGTTCTTTTTAGCACCGTCATATGACCCCTTTAATATAAAAGACACTTTGCTTGGTGTCGTATAGGTAAAACAATTGTAAAGAAATATTTGAAGCTCAGACATACAATGTCTTTAGCCACTGTATCATATTTCGCTTGTTTTTTTGTTTTTTTTTGCAACATCAGGTTTTGAAAACAATAGCTGAATGTTTAAGCAACAGATCAACTTCTAAAACAGTTCTTGGTCCATGCCAGTTTGTTACACTCTGTCTAGTAGGAGTTGACTGCATTTGTGTCGATCAACACATGACTTCCAAGAACAGTTCACCCAAAAATGAAAATTTGCTGAAAATGTGCTCACCCTCAGTCCATTCAAGATCAGGATGAGTGTGTTTCTTCATCAGATTTGTAGAAATGTAGCACTGCATCAGTGTCTCAGCAATGGATGCTCTGCAGTGAATGGGTGCCGTCAGAATGAGTCCAAACAGCTGATAAAAAACATCACAATAATCCACAAGTAATCCACAGCACTCCAGTCCATCAGTTAACATCTGGAGAAGACAAAAGCTGAAACTAATCCAGCATTAAGACGTTTATAACTCAAATACGAGTCCATAATCCATAATAACACTTCCTCCAGTGAAAAAGTGCATATACTGTTGTCTCTCACATCAAAATCCAGCCACATATTTGTTTAGAGCTGTTTTGTTTTGTAAACGGTGCTTGATCTGTGCAGATTTCTCTCCTGATTCATACCAGAACACTTTTTCACTGGAGGAAGCGTTATTATGGATTATGGACTCTATGGTATTTTAGTTAAACACATTTTAATGCTGGATTTGTTTCAGCTTTTGTCTTCTCCAGATGTTAACTGATGGACTGGAGTGCTGTGGATTACTTGTGGATTATTGTGATGTTTTTATCAGCTGTTTGGACTCTCATTCTGACGGCACCCATTCACTGCAGAGCATCCGTTGCTGAGACACTGATGCAATGCTACATTTCTACAAACCTGATGAAGAAACAAACTCATCCTGATCTTGAATGGACTGAGGGTGAGCACATTTTCAACTTTCATTTTTGGGTGAACTGTTCCTTGCAGTCAAACGATCATCAACTAGTCAAGTTTTTTTTTTTTTCGTATTAAAAATTAGTAGTTGATCAAACCGTATTGACTATCTGGTTTTGAATACAAGAAAACATTGAGTGAATGGTGCCCAAAGATGGATGCATCATCACTCATATATGTGGCTGTGTTGGTTAATTTTGGTGAGATGATGGTGGATTGCACAACGTTGAGATGACTGCACTGGACTTTTTAATGCAAGTGACTATCACAGTTCAGAAGGGCAAGCCTCACTGAAGTGTGAAGACTTCTGAAGGAGAAGCACCACACCGGTCAAGGACAGCGGTGTAAAGACAGGGAGGATGGACCGTTTAAGACAGCGATGAAAGAGGCCATCTATGTGAAAATGGAACGACCGGATTTTAACCAATTGTCCTTATCAGGTTCCTACAGCGCTGTCCTTTCATACCCGGCGGCTTCGGCCCAATTCACACAGCGATTCACACCACAGTACAGCGACTCCCGCAGGAATTCACGAGTCTGATGTGCGATGAGGGTGAATGTCAGGGCATCTCCACCATCAGTTCACAGCTGAGGAGTGAATGAAGGATCTGAGCAGACAAACATGTCCCAGCTCAGGAAGAATAATCCATACTAGACCTTCTTTGACGTCAACAACTCAAAATCCTCACAGACTGAACTTACTGCACAGTACAAAGAAAATCAACAGATCTAACAGAAACCATAAACGGGTCACATCATAAACTTTTTGTCTCTTTTAATTTTTTTCTCCACTCATAATTCTATTTAAAGGCAGCATTCACTATGAATGAATTGCGGCCTCTGAAAGTGTGAATGTCCATGCTGGATTTGCTTTACATGCCCGGTTATTATTGTTCTCATTTATTTGATCATCATCAGCAGATTTACTGCTGCCATGATTACTAGTGCACATAAACTTTTATATATAAATATTTACCTGGGAGGAAAATGTATATTTTAAAGCTCAGAAAAGTCATGCATTTCCAGAGAAACCTTATGTTAACTCACCGTGCCCTCCACTAATATTGGCACCCTTGGTAAATATGAGCAAAGGCGGCTGTGAAAATAAATATGCATTGTTTATCCTTTTGATCTTTCATTCAAAAAATTCACAAAATTCTAACCTATCATTGAAGTAAAACAATGGAAAGTGGAGAGAAAATCTCATTGTGAAATACATGTTTTTCTCCAATGCATGTTGCCCACAATTATTGGCACCCCTAGAAATTATTATGAGTAAACTATCTGTTTAGTATATTCCCAGTCATATTTACATTTTTTAGCACATCGGAGTGACTAGAGCATGAAACTGTCCAGCCATGACTTCTGTTTCACAGGATTATAAATATGAGGAACACAAGGGCAAAATTCTCTTAATCATACATCACAAGGAGTAAAACCAAAGAATATAGTTCTGATGTGCAGAACAAGATCGTTGAGCTTCACAAAATAGAAAGTAGCTGCAAAAAAAAGGAGCTAAAGCGTTGAAAATCCCCATTTCCACCATCAGGGCAATAATTAAGAGTTTACAATCAACTAAAGATGTTACGAATCTGTTTAGGAGAGAATGTGTGTCTATATGAAACAAAAAAAAGAGCTTTTTGTAAGCTAACCCACCAGATGGGTTTAGTACAAACAGGGATAAAACGTATCCCATCCCCACGATTAAATATACTGCTGGATCTTTAATGTTGTGGGCCTGTTTTACTGCCAAGGGTCCTGGACATCTTGTTCAGATGCATAGCTTCATGGATTCTATCAAATACCAACAGATAAAAAGCCTAAACCTGACTGCCTCTGTTAGAAATCTTATAATGGGCCATGATTGGATCTTCCATCAGGACAATAATCCAAAACAAACATGAAAATCAACACAAAAATGGGTCACTGAGCACAAAATGAAGCTTCTGCCATGGCCTGAACCCTATAGAAAAGGAGTGTGGTGAACAGAAGAGAAGAAGCACCAACATGGAGCTGTGCATCTGAAGGATCTGGAGAGATTCTGGATGAAGGAATGCTCTCTGATCTCGTATCAGGTGCTCTCCAAACTCTTCAGGCATTATAGGAGAAAACTCAGAGCTGTTATCTTGGGAAAAGGATGTTGGGTGCCAATATGAACTGGAGAAAGCATTTATTTCACAATGAGATTTTCATCCCATTTTCAATTGTTTTACTTCAATGATAGATTAGAATTTTGTGAATTCTTTGAATGAAAGATCAAAAGGATAAACAATGTAGATTTATTTTCACAGCCGCCTTTGCTCATATTTACCAAGGATGCCAATATTAGTGGAGGGCACTGCTTTCGTTTGCAAAAGTCTTGCGTTTCCCCAAGGAGCTTTGCATTCACTTGCAAAATTATTGTTATGGAAATACCATGATATGGGAAGATAACCATATTTCAAAAGCAACATTTATTGGGGAAAATTAATTTCGCAACAGAATGCAAATGTTTCGCAAAGTTTCTCAGGGGAATGCAAAACTTTTGCAAAAGAACACTGGAATACAATTTCTCCTACCGTTTTATATATTTTAGTCATCACCATGTCCCTTTAAGCCTGGGGTGGGCAACTCTGGCCCTTGAGATCTTCTTTCCTGCAGAGTTTGGCTCTAACCCTAATCAAACACTCCAAGCTAATCAAGGTCTTCAGAATTACTCGTTAGCTACAGGTTAAATTCTGTGTGAAAGTGGATCTCGAGGGCCAGAACTGCCCACCCCTGCCTTATGCCCTCTGTAAATGGATGATAATGCAAACAAAATCTAACAACATGAATCTGGATAATTAGCAGGAAGAAACTGACGGTTCATATGACCCAACAATCAGCTACAAAACTGAAACCTATGACAGGCGGTCTGAGGACTCTGTATTAACATTTAAATGGTGTCTGGCCTCTCCTGAAGCCAGCTAAAATCCCAGCCTTTATGCTGCTGTTCTGAAGCACTCAGGCAAAGATGATAAATTACCTGCAGAAGCCGTGAGGTCTGGGAGCTTGACCCGAAAGATGATGCTGTGCCGAATGGAGCGGCTCCCTTGTAGAGTGCTGTCTCTGAAGCACAGAACCTCCAGCACATCCAGCTGTGAACCCCTGGCATTCACACGCACAAACACACACCACCGTAAGCACACGCGGTCTTTGGAGTGACCTTAAACTTACCATTACAAAGAGACGATGGCTGGAGGAGTCAGTACAGCTGGAGCACTATGACATTTAACACTGAAAGCTGCAAAATGCAGCAGTATTTACAAAATCTTCCACCTGCACTGCATTTCCTAAAAATACATCATATTTTGATGTTTATTTGGTCATGTAAGATTTTTACTGTTTCTTTAACAAAGTATCTTAGGCTCACCAGGGCTGCATTTATATGATCAAAAATACAGAAAAAAAACTGATATTGTGAAGTAGTACAGTTTAAAATAATGTTTTTCTATTTTAATATACTTTAAAATGTAATTGATGTGTCACATGATCTTCAGAACTCATTCTAATATGCTGATTTGCTGCTCGAGAAACATTTCTGATTATTATCAATGTAGAAAACAGTTGTGCTGCACAATATTTTTGGAACCTGTGATACTTTTTCCAGATTATTTAATGAATAAAAAGTTCAAAAGAACAACATTTATTCAAAATGGAAATCTTTTGGGACAATATAAGTCTTTACTGTCACTTTTTATCAATTTAGCACATTATTGTTGAATAAAAGTATTAATTTCTTTCAAAAAAAGAAAGAAAAAAAATGTACTGATCCCAAACTTTTGAACAGTAGTGTATGTTGTTAGAAAAGATTTCTATTTTAAATCATTTTTATCCATCACAAAATCCTGAAAAAAGTATCAGAGGTTACAAAAAAAAATATTGCGCAGCACAACAGTTTCCAACATTGATAATAAATCAGCATATTAGAATGATTTCTGTCAGATTATGATACACTAAAGACTGGAGTAATGATGCTGAAAATACAGCTTTGATCACAGAAATAAATTGCATTTTAAAATATATAAAAATAGAAAAACATTATTTTAAACTGCAATAATATTTCACAATATTCCTGTTTTTTTCTGTATTTTTGCAGCCTTGTCTGAGCAGAAGAAACATTCAATCGATCAAAACACATGAAGTGACTAAGTATGAATAAATCCACAGTTTTTGGATATGGTGCTATGGTAATATGCGTTTTGGACTTGTACTACAGTATTCTTTAAAGTACTTTGGAGTCCCATGGTGCATATGAACATAGTAATCATTCAGTACTGTGATCTAATAAAGTACCATGGTACTATTAACATTGGACATATTGTTTTTAGGTGCTGCCATGGTATTTTCATAAAGGTTTCTTGGCTGCATGGCTAATGAATAAGCAGCATCATGGTACTGTATGGGATTTGAGTGTACACTTATCAAACTGTAATTTAACACCAGTGGGATGTGTGTAGGAAAAGCTCATTGCAGACGTACCATTGTTTTGCGAGGAGGATGAGAACGTTTCTGAGAGGCCAGCCTGGATGTTGAGGAAGCGTGCACGGGTCATACACGCCCACAGTAATCTGCCAAACAAATCAGGACACATGCCACATTATACCCACATACTGTGAAGAATTACATGTAAAGAATATTCTGGGTTCATCATCAAGCACCACAGAACACAAATTCGACTCATTTCACCCAGAGTCTCATTACTAAATATGGCAATCTACAGCATGCCACAAATGTTGTTGACACAACTGAAGTTATGGAATAACCTTCAATATTGCATTAATAATAATAATGCAGCTTTATACTGGAAATTAGGGATGCACCGAAATGAAAATTCTTGGCTGAAGCCGAACAAAATGAAACACAGGGCCGAATAGGTTTTGTTTTTTTACCCATGTAGGCCTATTTTGCCATTTTTTTCACCATTGCATAAATTAAATAGCCAACATGTGCTTTTCACTGTTTTGTCCTCCTTTTCAAATAAAAAAAAAGTATTACAAAACAACAACATTCTAGCAGACATTATACCAACAAAGCACAATTTAACTTAAAATTAATAAGTTAGTAAAATAATATTTTTTGGCCATTTTTGAGACCCCCTTCTTGAATCAGTTATGTATTTCTTACTGTACAAATAAGATACTTCTTTTAAAACATTAGAAAATATTACAGATCCCAGTCTGAACACTATGTGTAAGTGTTATAATAAATGTATTAATAGAGCTGTTGTAATTATTATTATCATTATTATAGTCTTACTTTTTTATTTCAGTTTAACAGTAAAATTACAATACTATCATTTATGAATGTTGATGGAGCTTTTATTTGGGCAGAAACCAGCAGGAAGTCCTCAGTGCTTCTTTTTGTTGACAGCAGCAGATTTATAAATGATTCTCGTTATGAATTTGGGAAGATGTTTGTCGCATGTATCACATGCTTTTAAAAAATTAATAAAAATGTTTCTGAGCAACTGACGAGTAACACTGTTTCAGCGCAGATTTTCCTCGCGGTTTCGACTCTGAACCCAGGCTAACTTGTAATGATTTTTGCAGCTTTCTCAAACACTTTTAAAGGCTTCCACACTGCAGACATTTTTTGCTGCATTAGTGCGCGCCTCTATTTGATCGTGTCACGTCATTGTTTGGTACAATTTACTCTTTTAAGTCTTTTCGCTTATTCGGTTGCCGGACATTCGGTGCATCCTACTGGACATTACCTTCTTTAGGTCTGGGAAGAAGGAGTTCAAGTCTTTTAGAGGAGCGACTTCAACACTTTCTTCTGTGTACTTGAGCAGAAAATGTGGGACTGCCGTCGTTCCACTTGAGACGCAGAGATCATCATATGCCGTTTGCAAGCTTAATATCTGTGAAACAGTGAATCAGTCCACCTCATTAACTCATGAAAGTTCATGCTTGGTTGGAAAATATTCAGGCAAGAACTGAAATGTACTCTCTAACATGTACAGCGGCTCCAAAATCTGGTGTAAAGAAGGATAGTGTGCCATTTAGAGCAATAAGTCAATTGAATCGAGGTGGATTTTGAATTTAGTGAATGCAATGGAAATGAATTTGAAGGGTAATAAAATAACACATCTTCACTTACTAATGACATACTGTACCTTAAATATAAAGAGGAAAATTTCCAAATACGTTTTAGTGACACTGACACTGTATATGGCACGTCACTCATCTTAGAGCATGTATGACATTATGCATTCAAATAATTAACACTGAATTAAAAATTCTAATCAGCACATGCTTTCCATAACGCACTGACTAACGGCTCATTATCCTTCACACAAATCATCCTCGTCAGAAGTGAGTTATCAGCTCTTCTCCGCACCTGTTTGGCAGAGAAGCTGCGCTCTAATGACACCGGCTCCTGCTCCAGCCGGACCCCCTCCAGAAAGCAAAGGGCAGGAAAGCAGAACCAATAATAGAAATGATATTTCTTCAGATCCTGGATAAACAAAAGGACCAGTCAGAAACAATGGCTGAAAGGGCATTCATTTATAAGGACATTCTCTAAAACGCTGGCACACAAACCGCAAATGTCAAGAGGATGAATTTGTTTAATATTGAGGAGTCTTCCAGCGCAGCGCCTGACTGAATAGCGCTCCAAATCTGTGAAGAAGACATCACCACCAGTATTAATTATATGGACATGACCAGAAATGGTTTCTGATATAGTTTATGCAAATGTGAAACATTCTGGGACAAAATCACTAAACACTTGTGGCACTTTTGTGCACAGTATTTCAGTACAAAATCCTAGCATTTCAACTTCCGCCAAACAATGTCGTTCCTTAGAAACGGTTGTGGTTGCAACAAAGTGGTTGCCGAGCAACACACAGATGCAGAAACAAAGAGGTGGATGTTTGTAGAGTAATTTACAACAGCGTCGAACGCGGCTCAACCAATCAGAATCAAGGACCGGAACTATCCGTTTTAATCTTAATTAATGGCTTAGTTTCATCTTTTGTCTTCTCCAGATGTTAACTGATGGACTGGAGTGCTGTGGATTATTGTGATGTTTTTATCAGCTGTTTGGACTCTCATTCTGACGGCACCCATTCACTGCAGAGCATCCATTGCTGAGACACTGATGCAGTGCTACATTTCTACAAATCTTGGACAGCCTGAGGATTATCACATTTTCATAAAAGTTTAATTTCTGCGTGAACTATTCTTAAAACTAAAATAGTAAAAAAAAGAAGAAAATCTTTAACTAATAAAACAAAGTGTGTAATGTTGGATACTTAGGAGAGCCTATTAGATTCCAACGTTGGATAATAAAATTTAAACCTCATGCACTATACAAACTATAAATTATACTATGAGAACATATATACAATATAGTATACTTAATAGTATGTCTTCTGGGACACAAATACCACCATTCTTTTCAGTGCAAATACACTGGGTTTATTTATGTCTGGGCCTTATATGCAAAAGTCTGCTGTTTGGCCACGGCGATTATCATTGTGTTATTACCATTTGCAGAAAGCAGGCAGTCAACGAAACAGTATTAAGAAGATTAAGAATGGCAGCAGTAATTTATCAAATGATGGAGAAGGATGCTCAGCATCCAGATACGCAGTGAAAGAAAGCACATAATTCATTCAGAGGATCTCTGCAGGCAGCAAGAGCAAATAAAATACGCTAGTATCAGCAGGCACAATTAATGAAGAGTGATTAAAAGCGCTGCACCTCATTGGCTGCTTTATCCAGCAGAGCTCTCTTGTCGGTGGTTTTGAAGGCTTCTAGTGTGTTGGTGTTGTACAGAGTCCCAGAGGCTGCACTGCAGCGAGCCGGTGTGGCTCCATCACTGAAACATACACTAAATCATTTGCATTCACTGATGCACTGTATTATTTGTATTGTGTTTTAACATCATAATGTAACCAGTATTGTATAAGATTAGATTTTGCACCAACCAGGATCAGCTAACCATAACAGCTTAACACATTACCGCGCAGAGTAGAACTGGCTTATTGTTTTATACTGTATGCAACATGATAAAAGAAATCAATGTCAATATATAGGTCAGCGACAAATGAGTGTCTAAAGCAAAGGAAAATAATGTTTAAAGGTCTTAGAAATGTAGTCTTTGTAATAAGTTTGGTTATGGTTTTGAAAAACGTTTACACTACTAGTTGTTTAAATGTTTAAATTCAACTCTCAGATTCTTCTTTTTTTTTTTTTTAAACAAATATCATGTTTTTTGGGGGGGGTTGTACCATATGCATTAACCAATGTTGACAGATGTTAACATTAATTTAATGTTCATGTTAACTAATGTGGTAAACTACTAGAGAAATGGAGAAGAAATGGAACCTTGTTTTAAATTAAATTCACCTATATAGTGAATCTGTGTGGCCAGACGTCATAAATGTAAAATTAATTCTACTGAAACGATTCTTGAGGATTTAACTGGCAAGAAAAAAAAATAATAATAATTTCACAAGTAACAGACGTGATATTGGGGCCATTATCCAAGGCTTTCAGAATAACCAGCTGCATTACATGCTCTTAATACAGAAAACGTACACATCAAATGCGCTGAACTCCAGTGTCAAGCGTGTCGGCAAGCCAACAGGATCACCTGCAATTTAGAACAAAACATTTGCATTATATTACAGCTTAAATGTGGCTCAAGTATTCTCTTTCAGCTCTGGGGTTATTAAATGAATCATTGGCATCTAGAACTAAACACTTTTGCATGATGCACCCGTGCTGATGGTGTAAGCAGACAGAAGAGAAGAGAAAATGCCACACATATATATATATAAATATATAGTATTCATATAACATCATATAACATTTGAAGTGGATCAAAACCTTTCATCAGAGTTGTCCTAAAACCTAAACGCGTTCTTATCTTAGGACAACTTTGATGAACTTTTTTGATCCACTTCAAATGTTGACTACTGTAATATATATATATATATATATATATATATACATACAGAAATGAAAATGTATCATTTAAATACAATTTCAGATTATTTGGGAAAATGCCTTAACTTTTGTCTAATCAAAGAACGAATGAAGACATACAGTAGATCTTAAAACTTGAATTACAACATGCAAGTTCAACCACAGCACAATATAATTAAATAAAGACACACAGCGAGACTGAATATACCATCTGATATTACAAAAAACAAATGTGCTTTATTTAGTCTCCAATCATCGACTATAAAGTGACTTTCATTTTCAGGATCTAAGCAATCTGTTCTGACAGAAGCCGAGCACTTAAGAGGCCACTGCTGTCACGTCTCTTTCATTATTACATTCTCCAAGCTCACCGTTATAGTAGTAGCCTTTGATGATTTTTGGGCTCTCGTCTAAGCGGAAGTCGTTGAGCTTCTTCTGTGTGAGCTGATGCCAGAATCCAGCCTCCAGGGCACTGCAGAAGGGGGCGAACTGCAGCTTTAGGGCGGCTGCGCCTCTCTCCGTCCACTCGGCTTCCATCAGGACCGATGCTTCTGATTCCTAATGACACAGAAAACAAGAGCAAACCATGCCCAGAGAGACTATATGAGACCAGTTTATTCAGCCACTGAGTATTTGTATCGAACCTTTAACATCATAAAGGTGCTATAAATGCAAATATTTTGCCTTGAAAAAAATATAACAACAATAATAACAATGTTTCAATTTTTCAAAACAAGATTATAATTTACAGTGACAGCTAGCCAAGAGATATTTTCATTTTTGATAAATCAAAATAAAATAACAAAATAAGTACAATATTTTTAAACAAGTCAAATGTACTCTTAAAGATACATTCCTCAATGCTGATAGCCTGATAAAATGTTCTTATAATAACGCATACATTTCTTGTTCGATTCGGTTTGTGGAAGTTGGTTAGAGTTCCCTTTTCTCACTCCAACAAGCTTGGATGTCAACATTAATAAGAAACTAATATTGTACTAAGCTGACAAAACATCTGTACAACTAATTACGTCTCGTCAACGTAATTAAAGTAAAAAACTGCGCTCTTTAGTATTGTGATTTTAGTAATACTGCTTCGGTAAAAGCACCGAGTCTCTGTCACTTGTTTTTTAAACACACTGCAGTCAGAAGCATCACGGTGGAAATGTAATGTGTGTTAATTACAGTCCTGTAAATGACAAACAGAGAGTCAGAGCAACAATAAACACACATGTCAGAAACATCACTTACCAGACGAGCGCTTCCTGGTTGAGGTCATGTGACCACTGTCAGCGTGCACGCATGCGCAGTCGGTTTGTTTTGGTTTCGTAGCAGAGCTAACGCTTCACAAATTACTTTAAAAGTACTTTAATAAGAAACAGGTACCGACAGAATGGAAGCCAGCCGTGGTGGCGTTTTCGCTGGTGCTACAACTGGTTGATGCTTAACATGTACTATTTTGACATCTTAAAAAACGCTTTCTAATCTGAGTCGGCGTTAGCATACACGCTTTTCTGCTAAATGCTTTGAAGCATCATATCATCCCGCTGAGGAAATGTTGTCAAATAACGTTAACCAGTCGCTTAAACGGTATAGATGGGTGTCAAATCCTCTTGTGCTGCGTTAGTGTCCAAAAAACAAACGCCTTAGGGTGCCAAAACCATCGAATAAAAGACAAAAACCCAAAACAAAAGGAAAACACAAACTAATAGACAAGAGAATACTGACAAAAACTTATAAACGCTGTTCCTTTTCATTGTAACCGTGTTAATGAATCAGTTAATGTGTCGGGTTCCGTGCAAAGCAGAAGGGCGATAGTGAACTAGCCAGAAAATCCAGACTGATATATATATATATATACTGTTTCAGCATGACACCTTTACAACAGCTCTAACTGAGCTCCTGAGTCAGTCGAGATGAGCAGCATTCCTTCAGCTGGGACGTCCTGCATGCACAACCGAGGTCTTTTATCAAGCCTCACAAAATAGGCTATGCATACAAATCTATCCTTTTAAATCGTGCTTAGAGTAATACATTTGCAATGGAAGACTATCAGTCAGGCATCACAAATAAACAATAAAAATATGAAACTGTAGGTGTGTCAAAGTGTATGCATAACTTATAAACACTTAACATGTTACCATGCAAACCATGCTATGTCTAATTGTTCAGCTCTAAATATTCCATCATGCTCGTGATAACAAACCTGGCAACTATCCCATGATATCTGCACAATTATACCAGAAAGGCACGTGATGTATCCGGTAAAGCAACAGGCATTGCATTAATAATGCATAAACACAAGTTAATCTACCTAAAGTATTCACTTACAAATGACAATTTTGATAACTTTACAGATCAAATAACACATTTGACTGAATGCATGTACATGCTTCGGTAAAAATGTCTGATATTTCTGCGTTTGGTACATTTTCCCCTTTGGCCTCTAATGCATGTGCCTTATTGTATAACACTGTTCAACATTTTGTTTTCACTAACTTTTAATCAAAATGATCAGTATGCCACAAATACGGCTCAGGCTTTTAGAGAGGGTTTCTGTGGCTCTTAAAAAGTCAGCATTCATCCTTCCGCAGTTTGAGGCCTTTAAAATATTCTAAATCAGAGCAGAAATTCATACTTTTAAATTCTTATATTCAAGTTATGGCACAAAATGTTGCAAAAAATTATTTAAAAAATAAAAAATCTTCCTCAGCATTTTTGTTTTCCAATGCAAACATCCTTAAATCTAAAATACGTTTACAGAAGTAAAATTATGTTTTAAAAATTGAAAAATGTGAAAAAAATGAAAAATGAAGAACATCACTTTTTTACAGTGTTCAGAAGATATTTCCATATAGAGCTATTCAAGCCTTAAACTATTTATTTATCTATGTATGTATGTATTTATTTGTATGCAAAAAAAAAAATGAATCAACACTCTTACATTTACCTCCTGCAGAAACCCTGTTAGAGTAATAAATGAAGAGTATTTAACATCAAAACCATGTTATAGTTGTCAAGTAAGCCAGTTTTCAAAATGTGAGTCATCTTTACTTACATGTTAATTTGACACTGAATAGGTTCAGTTGATATGAATTGAATTTATATGAAATAGTTCCTGCTTTCTTTTTAAAATGTCAAAGCCATTCTGAAGATGCTTGATTATCATACACCCAGAATTTCAATGTTCAACTGAAGCTGTTTGCATGTAGCACCTTCCAGCTCTCTGCGGACATTGTGCATTCGCTTGTAACCAAACTCATATTTGTGTTCAGTTGATAGGAATTACATTTACATTAAATAGTTCCTCATTTCCCATTTACTGTAGACTTTCTACAGGTCCATCACAAAGACAGCACTGAATGCAGCATCGGAAATGCTGAAATTACAGGACATTCGCCAAAGCATCTCAGTTTATTTTAAGAAAACCATTTAATTGAGTCTGGTTATAGCAAGAATGGCACTTTTGTTCCAGCAATCACATGGTTTCATAGAAAGTGACAGGCACTAATTGAGAGCTAACAATGCAAACTCTTAGAAGAAAACGAGAATTGATCGGGACTAAGCACTGCACTGCATTAGTATTATATATATTATAATTGCTTTCCCACAACTTGAAGTCTTTATAGTCCATTTCATCGTCACCTCATCGCTGCACAGGCATGTAAAATACAGTATGTGTGGAATGCATACAAGCATTCTGCCATATGTTGTTTAATGCATGTATTGTATATGACATAGAGGCGGTAAGAAACGACATCTTTAATCTTCACGTGACCTCAGTGTTACATTGTCCAGTTAATATCTGCGTCCGAAAGCCATACAGACGTAGGAAGGCAACAAGGAACATTCGAATCCAATGATCGTGTCACTTTCTGTGTTTTGATGAATCCTTCACTGCCTATAATATCCTATAATAAAAGATGGCATATGAAAGTTATGGTTGGTGCCCATTTTGTGTGTTTTTGACCAACTTTTTCCACTTTTGATGTTATTTCAAGCAAGTAATTAAATATTTGCTTAGTTATCACCAAAGCTTTCTTTATTATATTGTAGATTACTCCACCTTCATGCTGCCTCAGAAATCTGTCTAAAGTCATTTCTGTGAAGTGCCTTCAAATGCAAACACTGCCTGCAAAGTTATTGCCTGATAAGCAACGAACCAGCTGCCTAAGCTTTCAGACGCAGCCATTATGTCTAAAATGTTTTAAAGATGTAATTATTTGTTTTAATGTTTTAACGAGTTGCATTAGATGTTACAGTTTATATCAGTTTTATTCAAATCATCATTTTTATTGTTAAAAACAACGATCAGGTGAAATGCATTGCATTGCAAATCATCCAGGAGCTCCATGTATACAGACAATTTGTGCATAGTATGCATACACCACTGCTTTCTTTTTAAAATTTCAAGGCCATTCTGAACATGCTTGATTATCATACACCCAGAATTTCGATGTTCAACTGAAGCTGTTTGCATGTAGCATCTTCCAGCTCTCTGCAGACAGTTTTGACCAAACTAATATTTGATTAAACCGCCTGTAAAATATATATGCACCACACCTGCTATTTAAACATAATCGAATGCAGAGGGCATTAAACACACCAAACCAAAGCTGTACTGACTGTACATCACCCTCAATAGCAAAGTTTCACGAATTATTATTTTAGTGTTGTTTAATTTAAAAGTAAGTTGCTACTATACCATGATTACATCAGATCTACTGAAGCAGCAGCATAAGTGCTCAGTTTCAAAACACTCTGAATAAATTCATCATATAATCTGATGCAGACTGCAGACGTGTCAAACTGACATTCAGCAATAAATAATAAAACTAAATAAATTAAAAAAGCCAAAAAATAACACCAGCATGGCAGATGCACAGAACTGCAAACGTGTCACAAGAAACTCTTCAGAAAAGACCAATGAGCAGGTGTGCTAACAGTTTTTCACCTCTCCTGAACTTTATCTATCGATATGAAATATCTTTTTGAACACCCTTTTGAAGTTCTCATTGCACAGCGGGTAAATGAAGGGATTCAAGGTGGAGTTGATGATCATATAATCTGATGCAGATTGCAGACGTGTCAAACTGACATTCAGCAATAAATAATAAAACTAAATAAATAAAAAAAGCCAAAAAATAACACCAGCATGGCAGATGCACAGAACTGCAAACGTGTCACAAGAAACGCTTCAGAAAACACCAATTTAGCAGGTGTGCTAACAGTTTTTCACCTCTCCTGAACTTTATCTATCGATATGAAATATCTTTTTGAACACCCTTTTGAAGTTCTCATTGCACAGCGGGTAAATGAAGGGATTCAAGGTGGAGTTGATGTACCCTAGCCAAATTGTGAACATGTGAAGGTCATGATGCACACAGGTCTCACACAAGGCCGTGACCATGAAGGTGATGAAGTACGGGATCCAGCACACCATAAAGACACTAATGATGAAGCCAAGCTGCCTGGCGGCTTTCCGCTCCTTCCGGATGCGCATGCTGTGGATGCTCTGCTTGGACTGTTCGCAGAGCTTCTGCCACGTTTGTTTGGCGGGGAGCGTGTTGGTGGCGTCCAGCGGAGGGCTGTTCTCAGCCCAGGGCGACGGCGGATCGCTGTGATTGCTGAGAACCGTGGCGTAATTGTGAATATCCACAGTCGGTGCGCTCTCACACATGTTGCCAACAGAGTTGGGCACTAACACTTTACAATCGTTCGCATTCATAAACGGTTTGGGCTGAGCGTTGTTCTCGGACTGCAGGAAGGCGAGAGATAACGGTGGGCCTTCTGCGACGGTTTCCCCGTCGTCACTCTGAAACGAAACCTCGTTGGAGTCTTGCACGCTCTTTCTCCTGCGTTTCGAAAGACTAAACATTGCTTTGGCCTTGTAACAACTCTTCCTCTTTGTCTCGGAGGTAGCGTCCTCGTTATTGTCCCTCGAGCTGTAAGGCTGCTCCAAACTGTACTGATCCAGCAGGCCCTCGTTTTGAGAGAACGCCTGCGAAGCCAGACTCTGTCTCTCCGAGGCTTTGGTTATCTGCAGCTGCATCCCGTTATGCAACGTGTCGTCTGCTTCGGTTTTCACCATCGGACCGGCAAAGTTCTCCCACTCTCTGTAATGATCGCGGACTGCAATGAAAATCTGCGAGTAGAACAGAAGCATGAGGAAGGAGGGAATGTAGAAGTTGAGGATGGCTGTCAGGACTTTGAACCAGGTCACGAAGCGGAAATCCGTGTCGCATTGGTTCTCCAGCTCTGGCTTTCTGTCGACTCTAGCAATCATCCGCCAGCCCAGGATGGGAACGATCCAGGTCATGGAGAGCAGCCACGCGCTACAAATCAGCAGCGTCGCTCTTCCTCGTGTCCGATACTTTAGGTACTGTAAGGGGTGGCGTACGGAACGGTACCTGTCCAAGCAGAGGATAAACAAGCTAAAAATAGAGGCCGTGCTCGCCACATAGTCCATGACCAGCCAGAACTGGCAAATAACGCGACCCAGTTTCCACTCGTCCTCAAGAAGGTAGACCAGATTCAAGGGCATGACCGTCGCCCCCACAATGAGGTCCGCTATCGAGAGGCTGACGATGTACAGGTTCCCTACCGTGTGTAAAGTCCGTTCCTTTCTCACGGCAAAAAGCACCAGCAGGTTCATGATGACCGTCAGAAGGGACAGCGTGCCGAGCAGAATCCCCAGCACCGCATTGTTCATGTGATGGTGGAAGGGAGCGGATGCATTCGAAAGACTCGTGACGTTGGGTTCGGGGTGTTCTTGAAGAATCCTTTTCCCGTTTGTCGCGGTGAGTATCGTAGTCGTCTCCATTGGGCACACGTCACATGATGTCAAAGTTGTGAGAAAGCACAAAGTGACTTTGGGTTTTCATATTCATATCCACATAATGGAGTTTCTGAAAAACAAAACCAGAGAGAATGCATCACGTTGAGTTCGTGTCGTGCACTTATTGATGTGTGACTCACTGCGCTGAATGAATGGAGACATCCATATTTCCGATGCGCTCAGTCCACATGTCTGAAATGGCATGTTCTTACGACAGCACAGACGTAAGCGGGTTCATTAAGAAGCAGTCGCTGGGACCATGGATGTTCAGAAAATATGTGAGACACACACTGTCTGGTTGCTAAGAGAGATGGTTTCTAGCCATGCTTCATCATAAATAAAACCCTAGACCTTAACAAACCCTTGCCTGTGTCTGTCTAGGCTCCCATCTCAGGTTAGATCTCTCATTGAAAGTTATGCTTGTCTATATAAGCGTATTATGTTGTCAGGGCTCACCCTCTTTATGCATTCAAATATCTCCTTTTTTTTTTGTTTTTGTCACTCGATTTGAGATATGTGAAATTTGGATGAGAAAAGAAAGTGTGCAACCATAATACATAATGTGACATACATGTAGATGCCTTGCCTGTTAGGTAGATAGGTAGAATTTTGTTTAAATCTATATTTTATAATTGTTTCCCAAATCCTATAACTTCGTTTCTTCCATGGAACACAAGAGGAGAAATTCAGCAGAATTCCCAAGCTGGAAATAGGCTTAAATACTTGGATAAAAAGACAAGCAGAGATTATGAATGATCTAAAGTCTGTTCCACACATACTGTATGATATGACTTAAGAAGACCTGAAATATTGTGTATATTTGAAATTACATTTATGCTACTTTTTGGAGCTTGATAGTCCCTGGTCACTGTCTACTGCTGTTTCATGGAAAACAGCAAGTTCCGCAGAAAAAAAAATAAAAAGTCATAGAGGTTTGGTGAGTGATAAAATGATGCTATACAAAAGGAGTGTAGCATAACATTCTTATGCTACAAGTTAATGTTCGCACAACAATTTAACATCAATACAATAATGTTCACTGATGTCTGTGTTTTTGAGAAAAAGCCTTAAACCTGAACACCTCATGATACAAAGCAGGTCATCAGTCGAGAAGGGTCTGGCTGCAGCTGGCACTTGCACTCTCAGACACTTGCACTTCCGCTAGCGACGTCACTTGCAGTCTTTTTTATTTTTTATTTTGTTCTATTTATTGAGTACTTTTTGTTTGAATCTCTCATCATTTTACAACAGTAAAGGTGGTGAAGACA
>NW_015544236.1:151920-158494 GCF_001515605.1 Sinocyclocheilus anshuiensis
AGATTTGCGGGTCTTGTCTTTTTCTTGCAGGACCCTGTAGGTTACGGTACTAAATTAGTTTTAATCATTAAATCACCAACACAGCGTCTTGTCTCCATTGGCAACACGCACAATTTGTGTCGATTGCAAGTGACGTCGCAGGTATCGGAGAGTGAAAGTGGCGATCGCAAGTGACTTCGTAATTTAGTTTCTTTTTTCTTGTCTTCACCACCTGGCTACTGTTGTAAAATGTTGAGAGATTCAAACAAAAAGAATAAATAAATAGAACAAAATAAAAAAAAATTAAGACTGCAAGTGATGTCGCTAGCGGAAGTGCAAGTGTCTGAGAGTGCAAGCCTGAGAGTGCAAGTGCAAGGCTGCAGCCAGACCCTTTTGCATCAGTCATGCTGTTACTCTCAAGTTGTTCTATCTAAAGAAGTTGCATTAGGAAAAACGGTTAAAGAAGCATTATCTTACATCACACAGTATGAAACTAAAGCACTATGGTCTCATTTAGCTTTTTTTTTTTTTTGTATAAACACAAAGACTGAACATGAAGCCACACATATACTTGCACCAAATATTTATGCATTTCTGTAAACCTGAGAGCTTTAAGGTTTACAGCGTTGCACTCAGGTTATGTACATATGTACATTATGTACAAACAGATTTGTAACGATTTCTGGACGCGTTGGAGTGGATCGTAATGTGGAGAAAACCCAGGCTAGTGATGCACTTCATCTCACCGATGTGCCACGCTTAAAACTTGCAAGCGTTAATCGTTTTCTGAAGAGTTGTGCGTAAATTGTGCGTAATTGTGCTCTCGCCATTTACTGACGAACCGCTGTGCCTTTTTTTATTGGCTAAAGCTCAGCGAAAGGAAAGCAATGCATGCTCTTCTCGGGGAAACTGTGCTTCAGTCGACACCTGTGGAATGCTCGTCATCTGTGCGTAAAGTCGAGTAATTCTACCAAAGTGCGCGCTGTCTGTCCATCAGTCACGAGAGCAAACATTAGTCACTTTTACATAACTGATGTAGAGATTCTCTTCAGTGACATTAATTTAGCTCTAAATGTGATTAGATTGTAATCATAAGCAGGAATGGAAACTTACCCTTCCGGCTCGCAGTAAATTCCGGGCAGGAATTGATCTCCACAGATCTAATGTTCACTTCGAGAGAACTGGACGCTGACTGACGATTTACTGCTCTGAAGAGTCTCAGGAGTGTCTCATGAATGTCTCATGGTCGGACCCACACACAGAGACAGAGAGAGAGAGAATGAAGGAAGGAAGGAGAGAGAAATCCATTCTTCATATACTATGCTTTTTTTTTTCTTTTTCTTTTTTACAATGGCCTTTGTATGGCTATTTATTTAAACATTTACCTAATTAGTTGTTCCTAGCCACAAAAAAAAAGCGAAAAGAAAAGACAGACCTTTTCAAAATGATGTCAAATAATATTTATAAATCTCTCTCTTTATGTCAACTTTTTTTATTTCAATTGGAAATTAGATAAATGATGACAAAATGTTAATACCATCCCTTTAAAAAACTATCCCTTTAGAATATTTTGGCAGTATGCTCGTTACAAATACGCACATCTAATGCACAAGTGTGTTTTCCCCCCAAATACATATCATATAAAGTCATGTACTGTAACTGTGAAATAATGACACCTCATGGCTTGTGATGTTCCTTTGGAAGCGTCTGCTCAATGAATAAACGTAAATAAATGTCATTCTGGTATTTAGTCCTGAAAAGAGACCTACATTTTCTTTATGAAAAATGTAATTTCTGACCGTAATACGGTACTATTTTAAGTGAGAGCAAAAGAGCAAAGGCTTCAGGGGCTATGTTGAACTAATGAAAGTGTGGCTGAATTCCTAAATGATGAAACAACAGAAAAATCCGGCGATGAAGGAGGACAGGTCTCACTCTGCTGGCCATTAATCTGTGGCTTGAGCACAGCTTGTGTTATATAGCAGCAGCGCCAGGGCTAATGAACTGGATGTGTCTCTTGAAATTAAATGTCTCATCAGTCACGCATACTTGTGTCTTGATTGTACAACCTTCATTCAAGAGCCAGAGACTGGCAGCCTAACTACCTCTACTATGTGTTAAGGAAATAGGACCTTATTACAAGTCAGTGAACCAAATAACACTACAATTTGTGTGTGTTTTCAAGAGCATATAAGAGCCATAATAATGTGTGGCTGAATTCCTAAATGATGAAACAACAGAAAAATCCGGCGATGAAGGAGGACACGTCTCACTCTGCTGGCCATTAATCTGTGGCTTGAGCACAGTTTGTGTTATATAGCAGCAGCGCCAGGGCTAATGAACTGGATGTGTCTCTTGAAATTAAATGTCTCATCAGTCACGCATACTTGTGTCTTGATTGTACAACCTTCATTCAAGAGCCAGAGACTGGCAGCCTAACTACCTCTACTATGTGTTAAGGAAATAGGACCTTATTACAAGTCAGTGAACCAAATAACACTACAATTTGTGTGTGTTTTCAAGAGCATATAAGAGCCATAATAATGAGCTCTGATGCTTGTTCACATCCTAGAGCGAGTACATCATATCATCATAAAGCAAACATGGGATCATACTTATATGTTGGTGGTCTTATTTTGCATTGATTCTTTAGGGAAGTTTTTTTTTTTTTTTTAAATGTACCCTTTATAATAAGTTTACAGTAACAATACTTATAATTACATTTATAGTTATAGTTAATTCATAGTTTATAAATGGTAGTCTGTACATAGTTACATTAATAGCTTATATACAAATAGTGAGTTTTTCCTTCAATGTCACGGTGATTAACAAGTTATTGTTTATCTCATATGTAGATGTTTTTAAACCTTTATTAACCTGTTCCAAACCAAAATGATGTAGGCTACAGTATTTTAAGTGATTTAATCCTACCTTTATTAGACATTAATTGCATAAATGCATGAATGTGTCACGGAATACTTGGGGAAACAAAATAAGATCTAAGTGCACTTTATTTTCCAGACGAGATCCGAAAATCAGAGCAACATGCAAAAACACAAAGTAATGTGAAATACTGCAGCAACAAAAGACTGGGTGAGCATGGTATAAATAATGAGCTAATGAGTCAATGACATACAGCTGGTGGCAGTAAAAATCATGAGTGCAAGGGGTGATGGGAAATGAAGTCCAAAACAAACCAATAGTGAACAAAAGCGTACCCTCTAGTGGCTATCACAGGCACACCAGCTGATGGCTGTGACAGAATGTGTATCAGTTCACTTTATACATTAGCATTTCTTTACATTTCTTTAGTATTAATAACTTTTTAAGTTTTTCTACAATTTTTTCTACTATCTTTTTTTTTTCTATATTAACAATGCTTTATAGATAGATTTTTTTTAAAATGTTTGGATAGATGATGAAATGTACAAAATTGTACATTAACAATATTTTTAGTTACAATATGAGCCGCTCACATGTACATGAATGCTCTGTGAAGTCCTTTTCACAGAAACTAACAGGCGACTAAAACGTATCCCACTTGTCCCAGAAGTAAGAAGTGTTTTGAATGGTATTTCACATTGATTTTGTTTCAGGTTGAAATGGTTTCTTTTGTGTTTTCATAAATAAACTAAAAGGATAAATTTAGATGCATGCCTCTGTTCTTTCTGTCTCCTCATCCTCCACATGACAGATGTCTATCACAGCCCTTGAATTAGTACTTCAGTTCTCCTTTCATTGTGCTTACATTGCTGCTTTCATTGTGTTGCTCAGGAATTGATGACCCTCCTGCATCCCCAGCTCCTCCTCTTATCAGCAGTCGGGACTGGAATTCAGATAGGGGCTAAGCACTGCAGCTGAGCAGGCACCTTTTTAAATTTTTTTATTTGTAGACTTCTTCTGCTGTTGTGGCTCTTGAGTCTATGGCAACCCACAGAGCCACTTGTGGAACAGTTGTGAAATTTAGCATGCAGATAAAAAGACAATCTGAACATTAACCACAGCAAATTTGGGACTTCTACCCCAAACCCTGTAGTGTCACCAACTTCCCAAATTTGTGCTTTTGTTTGAACCATAAGGAAAATTTTTAACCATAAGGAAACTGCAAAACATTTGACAAACAGCACACTGTCATGAGGATATCTCTCCACAATGCTTTAGAGTATTAAGATGGAACTTACTACTTGTTATCGCAAACATAACTTAAAAGCACTTCAATCATGACAACTCTCTGAAGATTTTAGTATGGTGATGGATATGACAATGTTAATGTATTTGGTCTCGGTGGAATAGATCTGCTACGCTGCTGCTGCTGCTGAATTGCTGCTGCTGTTGGCTATTGCTGTAGTTGTAGATTATTGCTGCTGCTGCAAGCAAGTTAAGGGAAGTTTGTGAGTGTGTATCTAAAAGCGAAGTGGAACGCAGCCTAAGTCAGCTTTAACATTAACAACAATTGTCTTTTAGGCTTGTATCTGATGTACTGATTTGGTGGATGTAGATTATGTTACAAAACAAAGTATGTGTGTTCGGCACAATACCTTGAAGTTACTCAAAAAGTTTCAGGTCAGCGAACCTTGTCGTCAAAAACTATGAACTTCCAAAAACTGCTAATAGCTTGCAATTTTTTGTTGTTGTAAAATTATAAGGAAACAAGTCTTGAAAGATTGATTTTCAACAAATTTGAATCAAGTCATCTTTAGCAAAAAATATGGACTTTGTGATGATAATCGTTAGCATTAATGAATTTGATGACGTGATGCCAAACTGAACCCGAGGCTGTATTTCTGCAATGCTTTGACATTTATCTGTATTTTCTGTATTTGACATTTGCTGCTTGCAGCTAATTTTTTTTTTTCAGTTTAACCGGGGGTTATATGACTGCATGGCTGCATGGATGGGACTTCTTGCAGAACCATAAGGCCAATCTACACTGTATGCTAATTATCTTTGATGGTAGCAGTCCTGACTAAAATAAGCAGTTTCCAAGCAGATATGGGAAATAAAAATTGAGAAATGAACATGTCATATTCTGAGGTGTAAAACGCACACAACAACTGTGTAGTAGAGTACTTGTGCAGACTCACAAAATCAAATTGAAACCAAAATAGATTTCACACAGGGACAGAAACCTTTTCCCCACAGGAAGCCATTCTCTTGTTCTGTTAATAGGAAAGTGCATGAATAAAATGGAATGAAATAATCACATGACTCTGTGTAACTAGCCATAGTCCAATGCTGGCACAGAGAAAGGTCACCATTAAAAGAGTTTGCATGCAAATATGTAGGTCTTGAACTTTCACACAAAAGCAGACACCAAAACAAAAATCATAAGAATAATTAACCTCCTCTTCTACAATTCTATATCCAAATAAGCAGTGATGGGCAGTAGCGTTGCTACAAGTAGTGACGCTACTAGCTTAACTACATTTCTCAGTAGCGTGGTGGTAGCTTCGTTGTTTTCTTAATCAAACAGCTTTTCAGTAGCGAAGCTCTGTTTTTGATCAAGTAGAGCGGTAACATCAACAAAAGCTACATTTTTCAAAGCATTCTGAAGCTCAAGCTCAAATCGGAAATATAACTGCTATGGATCACTGATTGGCCAACAGCAAACATTTATTTTGCCTATAAGTCACAATATGAGGTAAATCCAGCCCTGTACATGATACTGGTTTTTGTTGCCAAATTGGTTTGGAACAGTTGTTGAATAAACAATTAAACTGAACTATTATGCCGGCCAATCTGCTTGACTGACAGTTTTATTGATCACTGAGAGAGCATTGACTTGGTATGATGTTAAAAAATATTAAAAAAAAATAGCTTAGATGCAGTAAACTAATTTTGCCATGTTGCTGTAGCTTAGCTTGCTATATTTCC
The DNA here is from genome assembly GCF_001515605.1 of Sinocyclocheilus anshuiensis. NCBI lineage: Eukaryota > Metazoa > Chordata > Actinopteri > Cypriniformes > Cyprinidae > Sinocyclocheilus > Sinocyclocheilus anshuiensis. The sequence continues at coordinate 157,774 of NW_015544236.1, forward strand.
CGGGGCTGCTGTAGCTTTAGTGTAGTGAAGCTTAATTTAATGATGAGTAACTGTTAGCTTAGCTCACTACATTTTCCAAGTAGCTTGCCCAACACTATATATATACAGGTTCGCTACAGTTCTCTTACTTGCAACCTGAGAAAATTACAAAGCAGAGGTTTGTCTTACGTTTACTGCTTAATTGGTTCAGCAGCGGATATTTCAGCGGATAGAAGACCTTGTTTGTACTTGCGTTTTGGGTGACAGCTGAAGTAACACGGCGAAAAGCGAAGAAGCAAGCAAGCGAGCGAGTCTGTCTTGCATTGGGTTTTTGATCCGCGGCATAAGTCCGTCCCACGGCGCGATCTTCCAATCGACTTCTTGCAAGGCGGAGCATGCATACATTAACATGAGGCTTCAATTTATCATGTGGACAAATATCTTTGCGGAGATTTGTTTGATACTTCTATGAAGTTTATTAATGCGAGTATTTTACAGACTTCCCACTTTTTCATTCAGACCGCTGTTCTGAACACTAAACTTCACATATTAAAGGGGTCATATGATGCGATTTCAATGTTTCCTTTCTCCTTGGAGTGTTACAAGCTCTTGGTGCATAAGATCTGTAAAGTTGCAAAGACTAAAGTCTCAAATCCAAAGAGATATTCTTTATAAAGGTTAAGAGTCAGCCACACATACCTAAAATGGCTCCTTCTAACACGCCCCCACATATCTACATCAC
>NW_015544236.1:159043-163203 GCF_001515605.1 Sinocyclocheilus anshuiensis
ATTACATGAAACACGTCAAGCATATATATAAGACATACAACATATTATTTGTGAATCTGGTTGCCCTGTTATGCGCATAAATGATTATCTGTTGAAATTGTCTGTTGTAAGTTTCATGTCCCTTTGTCTGTGAGAGGAGAAATGCGCGCTTTTCTGAAAGTAGTAAAAGGATGCATCCCTTTTTTGGAATGCAGGGGGAAAAGGGGAGGTGTCCTGAGGTCATGCCCATGTCACGAGTGTAGATCTGCCATCTTTCCGCTGGACAGGGAGCTCTTAATCTGTCGCTTTCTGTTTATCGGATTATCAATTTATGCGTTAAACGGTCATGGGGTCCGGGCGAGTCTGTCGCTGGAACATTTCCAGATACCATGTTCTTTGTTCTGTTGTTTATTAGCTGGTTTATTTATGCTGAAGCCGGTCAACGTTACACTGCACATCTGGTCCTTGAAGGGTCTTCAGACAGAGGGAGTTTCTTCTCTCCTGGTGATAGTTAGGGTTTAAGCAGTTCAGATCCCCCTAAGGGATAAGGACCAGGCCTTGACCGGAAGCAGGTCCAGACAATTAGGTGCCCTGTTGATCATTGATCTTCTTTACGACTGCAGATAGCTGGGGAGGAGAGTCTTTAGTTTTTCTGGTGGAATGCGGAGGTTCAATCGTTAATTTGTGCGATATTCGCAGAGGCCTTACATGGTTCAATAAGAAAATGAAATAAAAAAAAAATAGCTTAGATGTAGTAAACTACTTTTGCCATGTTGCTGTAGCTTAGCTTGCTACTTTTCCCACGGCTGTAGCTTTAGTGTAGTGAAGCTTCATTTAATGATGAGTAACTAACTGTTAGCTTAGCTCACTACATTTTCCAAGTAGCTTGCCCAACACTGCAAATACGCCATTAACAGGGTAGTTCATCCAAAAATGAAGGTTTTTCATCATGTAAATAAATCAGGATGTACACCCTGTAAAAAAAGTGACCTTAATAGTAAAGATTGTGAATGCGTAGTGTACTTCAAACCCTAAAAGTATCACATTAAAAAATTATTTGCAGAAAATGTATTAAATATTGATGGAAAAAGGCACTTAAGTGTCTTTTAGTATTTAGGCCACTATATATTTTAGTTTACCATATATGCTTCTCAGTACATTCAGCTGTACACATACAGTAACCATATTTCTAATACAATATAAGTAATTATGAAATATAACGATGCACTTGTCATGGATTCACCGGGCTCCACCGGCACTCCCTCACTACGAGCACATTACCCTGAGTTCTAATCATCACCACCTGTCATCAATCACCACACACATCAACAGCAATATTTTATGTTTGCAATGAGCACTCAGTCAGCATCTGGTCTATGACTAGGACTACTTCTGGTTACACTTTATTTTGATAGTCCACTTTAGACATTCTACTAACTATAAGTAACTTTGCAACTACATGTCAACTAATTCTCATTAATTTTTCAACTACATGTCTACTAACTCTCAAGTAGACTGTTAGGTTAGGTTTAGGGTTAGTAGAATAAGTTGACATATACTTGCAAAGTTTTTCATAGTCAGTATGTTGTATGTTGTGGACCCATCAAAATAAAGTGGTAGAAGATATTAAGCAGACAGTCTACTAATACTCTAATGACCGCTAGCTGACATGTAGTTGCAAAGTTGTTAGTAGAATGTCTGAAGTGGACATTTAAAGTAAAGTGTTACCCTACTTCTTGATTCCTGCACCCTCACCACTCCAGTCACCACCACACCAGTCACTGCACCAGTCCCCACTCCTTTTATGGCTTATGTTGCCAGTCCCATGGCTAACCAAGTGCCCTACTCTAGTTTGGTGGAGGAAAGCAATGAATTTTTACTACAATGTTCTCTGGCAAAGAGAGCAAAGATCGCCTTTATAATCTCTTTACTAACGGGAAAAGCACTGCAGTGTGCCTAGATGATCTGTTAGCAGTTGGGACTGGTAACACAGTCTCTAGACAGCTTTGTAGCCCATTTCTGCAAAGTTTTTGGTAAACCCATCGGTGACTTTTCCATCAGTGACCAGTTGTACCATCTGCACCAAGGGAAGATGTCTGTCTCAGAATATGATTTGAAGTTTTGCAAATTGGCAGCAGTGAGTGGATGGAATGAGTATTCTCTCCTCATGCCGTTTTGTCAAGGGTTGTCACCGCATTTTCGTCTGCATCTCGCTGCATACAATGATACCATCAGCCTCGAGAGATTCATGCATCTAGCCATCTGAGTCTCCCATTGTATGCAGGGGTATAAGGACAACTCCTAGCATCCACCCCATGTTATCCACCAACTAGAGCCTGCCATCTCTCCAGAATAAGAACCGATGAAAATTGAATCCACTCGACTCCCAATGGCTGAGTGATGGCACTGGCTGACTCAGGGTCTCTGTTTATACTGTGGTGATTCAGGGCATGCCATCACTACATGCCCCATTCTTCCACCTCGTCCTCTGGTGAGTTTTGTACAAATCACTTGTTTCAGTTCCTGCTCACTACCAAAGTGCTCATTACTGTCTCTAATGTGTCTATTTCAGTCACCGCCCTTATATACAGCCAGGAACTTCATTTCCAGAGAACTCTGCTGTCAACTCAGCCTCTGAAACACCCTTAACAAGAAGAGTTATCAAGCCCAGTCCATAACTGGAAAGCCCCTCAATCGTAGTCTCGCCCACAATTAAGTGGGTCCCATTCAACTACGCATCTGCAAACTACATCAGGAGGACATCCATTTGCTGGTTCTGGAGAATTCCACCGCTGGCATCATCTTAGGGTGACCGTGCTTAATCAAACATTAGCTGGTGCTGTCCTGGCAGAGCGGAGAGATCCTTAAGTGGAGCGATAGCTGCTTTCCTGTTTCCCGAATCTCCCTTTCCAAGTTCCTCATTCAACTGTTCCTGTATTCTCCACAGTCAAGTTCCATTATCCCCTTCCTCTCATCCCTGCTGCTCTTGAACAACTCTGATGTGCAAGAGTTTTCACAAAGCTGGACCTCCGCAGTGCATATAATCGCAGTGCATGAATGGAAGACTGCTTTCGTGACCGCTACTGGCCACTTTGAGTATTGCGTCATGCCATATGGCCTTGTTAATGCCCCTTCAGTGTTCCAGGACTTCAAGCATGAGTTTCTCCGGGAGTACCTCCATCATTTGTCATAGTCTATATTGATGATATCCTAGTGTACTCTTGGAACATGGCCAAACACCACCACCACATTGCAGAAGTCTTTCAGAAGTTGAGAGAGTTCCACCTATGCCTCAAGGCAGAGACATGTCAGTTCCATCAGTCTGAGATGCTATTCCTTGGGTACAATATCAGTTAACATGGCATTTCCATGGACAAGAGGAAAGTGGACGTCATCTGCAACTGGCCAACTCCCACCACTGTGAAAGAGATCCAATGTAGAGGTCTGCATTCCCGCGGCTCTCCCGTGGGACCCGACCGGATTTTTTGCACCGCGGGATTAAATTCCCAAATAAAACGCAGTAGCGGTCGGTAACTCTGGTGTAATTTGAACGGGAGCAGGCGGTCTAACAATATCCCGTTCCCGACGTCCATTTAGAAACGCATATCTGCGCTTTATTCTTATTGACCACCGGCACAGCTTGCGCTCAGGACTGTTATGCACGCGCTGCACACATGCTGTGCTGTTAATACTCATGTGTATAACGATGCTCAGAGCAGGCTGTATCTGTGGTAAATATACGGCCCTCAGACAGAACAGGCAGGTTGTCGATGAGTGACACAGCAGAATAAGGATGGAGCAAAGGTGGATTCGCTGTCCTTGAAGGACGTTCAACTCGGTTTTGTTTATATTTTGCTTAGCCTATAATTTTAAATGACAGATGTCGTAGCCTATTTATTTATTTATTTTTCTCTGCGACAATTTTCCTACTGTGTACAGCAAAATGTTAAATGAATTTAGTATTTTGACAAGAGAATAAAAATAGCTAATAGGCTATTTTTGTACAACCTATATTTTTATTTTTTTTCTCTCTGCGACACTTTTTTCCTATTGTGTTGACAATGTTAAACGAATTGTATTCTGACAAGACGAATAAAAATAAGAAATAACATTTTTGTACATTTTTATTTTCTCTGACACTTTTTTTCCTACTGTGTTGCATAAAATATTAAACGAATTTT
>NW_015544236.1:166071-168045 GCF_001515605.1 Sinocyclocheilus anshuiensis
TGAACTGGAGTAGGCGGTCTAACAAAATCCTGTTCCCGACGTCCATTTAGAACAGCATATCTGCGCTCTATTCTTATTGACCACCGGTACAGCTTGCGCTCAGGACTGTTATGCACGCGCTGCACACATGCTGTGCTGTTAATACTCATGTGTATAACGATGCTCAGAGCAGGCTGTATCTGTGGTAAATATACGGCCCTCAGACAGAACAGGCAGGTTGTCGATGAGTGACACAGCAGAATAAGGATGGAGCAAAGGTGGATTCGCTGTCCTTGAAGGACGTTCAACTCGGTTTTGTTTATATTTTGCTTAGCCTATAATTTTAAATGAAAGATGTCATATTTATTTATTTTTCTCTGCTACACTTTTCCTACTGTGTTAACAGAAAAATGTCAAACGAATTTGCAGACCTCTAATCCAATGTTTCCTGGGATTTGCTAATTTCTAATACCATTTCATCTTCAATTTCAACTCCACAACCAGTCCACTTACAACTCTGCTCCATGGAAAGCTCAAGTCTCTGTCCTGGTCTTCAGCAGCTGCAGCAGAAGCTGAAGCAGGCCTTTTGCACAGCACCGCTCCTAGTCCACCCTGACCCAGATAAACCCTTTACTGAAGAAGTGGATGCGAGATAATTTCTGGTGGCCTAACATCGCAAGGGACATCAGAAGGTCTGTGAGAGGATGTCAGGATTGTGCCATCTTGAAGACTCCTCGCAATTTATGAGGAGTTGGCAATGGCAGAAGGTGTGGAGGTAGCAACCAATCTCTTGTACCTTCCGTTCCATCTGCCCACTCAACTGTGGGTGATAGCCAGAGGATAAATTCACAGTGACATTTAGGAGCTTGACAATCTCCATCCTCTGCCCAAGCCAAACCATCCCTGGTCACATCTCGACATAGACTTAACTGACCTTCCCAGCTCCAATGGTAATACGTGCATACTGATCGTTGTGGACCACTTTTTCAAACCTTGCCCTATGATCCCTCTAAAGTGTCTTCCCACAGCTATTGAGATGGAATTATTATTGGAATATTAGTGGAATTATTATTCAACCACGTCTGCAATCACTGCAGTCCACAATTCATTTTCTGAGTTTGGAAGGGTTTCTTCAAGCTCCTAAATGTCACTGTGAATTTATCCTCTGGCTATCACCCACAGTTGAGTGGGCAGATGGAACGGAAGGTACAAGAGATCGGTTGCTACCTCCACACCTTCTGTCATTGCCAAAAGAACACCTGTAGCCTGTGTGCGCACAAAACTCCCTATGCCAACAGAGTGCCAGTCTGACTCCTTTCCAATGCATACTCAGTTTCCAGCCACCACTGTTCCCATGGTCCGGGGAACCTTCCAATATACCATCTGTGGAGTACTGGTTCCAGGAGAGTGAGAGGGTCTGGGACTGAGCTCATCACCATCTGCAGGGAGCCGTTCGACATCAGAAGGGCCATGCCGATGTCCGGCGGACCTCAGCTCCATCATATTAACCCGGACAGAAAGTATGGCTCTCCACCAGGGGCATCCGGTTATGTCTTCCCTGCTAGAAGTTGAGTCCCCAGTTTATCGAGATTGAGATCAAGAGCCAGATCAACCCTGTTTATTTTCAGTTAAAGTTGCCCCAGCACCACAGAATCCATCCAGTCTTCCATGTCTCCCATCTGAAATCCTTTTACTCACCTGGCTCTCCTTCCTCCACAGAGCCTGGTACGAGTGACGAACCCCCTCTGCCATAGATTGAGGACCATGGAGGCGTGTACACAGTTCGGGACATCCTGGACTCCTGGCGCCAAAGTGGTCTTCTGAAATATTTGGTGGACAAGTACGGCCTTGAGGAAAGATCTTGGGTTCCCAGAAACGACATCCTCGATCCTGAACTACTTACCTCCTTCTATGAGAGACATCCTGATCGTCCTGCATCACGCTGTAGAGGTCAGCCACCTTGACACTGGGGTCTTCAGCCCTCAGGAGTGGGCC
>NW_015544236.1:168082-172969 GCF_001515605.1 Sinocyclocheilus anshuiensis
ATGGGGGTTGGGTGGGGGGGGGTTGGGGGTACAGTCACAGATTCACCAGGCTCCACAGGCACTCCCTCACTACAAGCACATTCCCCTGAGTTCTAATCACTGACACCTATCATCAATAACCATACTTATCACCAGCACTATTTTAGTTTGCACTGAGCACTCAGTCAGTCTGGTCTACGACTAGAACCACTCCTTGATTCCTGCGATCTATTTACCTGGATACTTACTTGTGGAAGTTACTTAAATTAGACCTGGCCAAACTTGAGGTACTTCAAATGCGGTGCCTATGCCATATTATATGAGTTTCCCTTCATGATCACCTTCGAAATGAGGATTTCCACTGTCAATGCGATCATCAGCCAATGATTGAGGAGCAGATTCAGAAACGGTGATTGCAATGGTTTGACCACATCTGTAGAATGACTGATAGCAGGTTACCATACAAACTCCTCTGGCGAAATCGACCTTTCCAGTGGAAAGTCCAACAAACAGCACCAAAGAAAATATGGATCAAACAAGTTGAAAATGATTTGAGAAAACAATGTCTCAACCTCGATAAAGCCAGGTCCATTGCCATAAACCCCCAGGGATGGAAACCACAGCACCGTACAGTCTGAGGAAACCATCCAAACCAAGCAGAATATCTTACAAAATATGTTCATGGAACATGATCTTTACTTAAAGGGTGGTTGACTGCTTTTCTTCTAGGCTTGATTGTGTTTATGGGGTGCAGTCTATAACATGTTAAAGGGGTCATCGGATGCGACATGCACTTTTACAAGTTGATTGAACTGAAATGTGTGTTGGCAGTGTGTGTACACAACCACCCTATAATGATAAAAATCCACCCAGTGTTTTTCAATGGTTTGACCACATCTGTAGAATGACTGATAGCAGGTTACCATACAAACTCCTCTGGCGAAATCGACCTTTCCAGTGGAAAGTCCAACGAACAGCACCAAAGAAAATATGGATGAAACAAGTTGAAAATGATTTGAGAAAACAATGTCTCAACCTCGATAAAGCCAGGTCCATGGCCATAAACCCCCAGGGATGGAAACCACAGCAGCGTACAGTCTGAGGAAACCATCCAAACCAAGCAGAATATCTTACAAAATATGTTCATGGAACATGATCTTTACTTAAAGGGTGGTTGACTGCTTTTCTTCTAGGCTTGATTGTGTTTATGGGGTGCAGTCTATAACATGTTAAAGGGGTCATCGGATGCGACATGCACTTTTACAAGTTGATTGAACTGAAATGTGTGTTGGCACCCTATAATGATATAGATCCACCCAGTGTTTTTTTTTTTTTTAAATCTCGTTAAATAATTTCCCCTTTCTCATATCAAGCCATTCTCAGATTCCAGTCTGTAGCTGCGTCCCAATTCAAAGACCGCATCCGTCAGAGGACGGGTCCTTCGAAGGATATGGCCAACGCGGTCTTCGAAGGATGCTCCGCGTCTAGCCTTCACAGGATTTCCTGATTGCGCCAGCAGGTGTTCCCGATTGCCGCTCCTGTCGCGTAGCAACGGTGCGAGAAGAGAGCTGCCATAGATGTTATTAGTTAATGAAAATGAAAATAACTGGAGCCTGAATTGTTAGTTTTTGACTTTAATTACCGAATTACACTTTAAATGTAAGTATTGGGTTTCGACTTACTTGAATACTGTAATGACATGAAAAAATACAAAATATAAAGCGATTAAATGTCGACTTATATCTTACCAAAATTAGATTTTATGTTGTTTATTCTATTATTGATTATAATCTCGTTAAATAATTTCCCCTTTCTCATATCAAGCCATTCTCAGATTCCAGTCTGTAGCTGCGTCCCAATTCAAAGACCGCATCCGTCAGAGGACGGGTCCTTCGAAGGATATGGCCAACGCGGTCTTCGAAGGATGCTCCGCGTCTAGCCTTCACAGGATTTCCTGATTGCGCCAGCAGGTGTTCCCGATTGCCGCTCCTGTCGCGTAGCAACGGTGCGAGAAGAGAGCTGCCATAGATGTTATTTGTTAATGAAAACGAAACAGCTGACAAAGGTGCTAGGCAACAAGAAGAGTCCTCCGTAGGCTAAATCGGTCCGAGCGCTTCGGAAGCAGCCTTGATATGGTTCGCAGTTGTAGCAACTGTTTGTTAATATTCTAGCAATAAACTTTGTTCGTTTCATCTGCAGAATCTGGAGTGTAATGAAATACATTCCTTAAGTATTCACATACAAATGAGAAGTACTGAGTTTTTTTTTCTCACAGGACAGCTACAATACAAAAACATGGTCCTTTACAATATCATGCACTGTTGTACATTAAACTGCCCAACAGTAGGCCTATATAAAGTATTTTAAATGTAACAACCTTGAACATATTCAGAAGTAAAATGCAACATACAGTACACTGTAGTGCAGCAGTAAAATTAATGCAATACCATCATATAAAAAGCTTTTTCTGCAGAATACATAGGCTACTTTTACTCTTCATACCTTACGTACATTACAGTATGAAGGATAATACTTTTACTTAAGGTTTTAAATGCATGCATTTTTTTTCCCTCAATGCACTATTAGTAGTTACTGAAAGTACTTTACTAAAGTAACTCATATTTCTTCCAGCAATTAGTTTGTAATAGCTCTACACAATTAGTCCTTTCCTCATTTCCTTAAATCAGACAAGAGCCCTGTACTGCAGGATAAACCTGAACGTCCCAGTGCTGGACAGTGGAAATATGCACTCTGGAGACCGTCCCAGATGATGTTCCACTGGCAGAGGCCACTCCAGGCTCTCTATGGCAGCCCGTCCAGGTCCAGCAGCTCCACCAGGGTCTCACTGCTCAGCAATCTGTTTTATGTATTGCTAATTAAATTTTGATGTTTTTTTCTGATGTTGAATTTAAGTTATTTTGTAATTAGTTGTAAAATGCACGTTTAGTATAGAACAATTTGTTTTCATTTGCAAATGTTATTCAGAGGCAAAAAAAAATATATAGAAGAATTTCTGTTATTTATAAATTATAACTTGCTTTGCAAAAATGAACAATTTCCAGAACTACTTCTTGTCTTTTATTTACAAGTTTCAACTAAAACAATGCACATAAATTACTTTGCTTCATTTACAAATAACTTAAATTACAAAAGAAATAAACAACTTCATTCAATTCATTTTTAAGTTTCCCAGCAGCACCATTTTCTCCAGAACTGTCCTAAAAAAAGGGAAAAAGGAAAGAAAATGATTAAGACGAGGCTGCAGTCTTAAGGTTAGAAAATATGACAGCAGGACGTGCAACTTAAATTACAAAAGAAATAAACAACTTCATTCAATTCATTTTTAAGTTTCCCAGCAGCACCATTTTCTCCAGAACTGTCCTAAAAAAAGGGAAAAAGGAAAGAAAATGATTAAGACGAGGCTGCAGTCTTAAGGTTAGAAAATATGACAGCAGGACGTGCATACAAAATACTTCAGAAATCATATTTCTGGATCATCAAGTTTGCCTAAAAAAAAAAAAAAAAAAAAAACATAATAATAATAAAAATAAAAAAATGAAATAAAATAAAAAATACAAGTGAAAGACTTATCTACTTATTAAGTAGCCTCATAGGCCTACTTGTCTTATTGTTGTGGGCTTTATATATGGGTGAGGGATAATTGTTGTGAACACAAGAGGTCCTGGTGGATATATTACAGATGAGTAATGCCTTACCTCCGAGCCACAATGGCAGAGTTTTTGTCCCAAGTAAAGGAATTATCAAATTCAGCCCTCAATTTAATAAATACAAGAACTTTTGCCTCAGACCACCTAACAAATTAATCTTTGCAGTGGTATTGTTAGTTTAAGTTCACATTTTTAAAGACCCCTGATTTTTAACAGTTGTTTCACTAGCTATTTGAGTAAATTGAAACGCAATACTTACATTTATAAGTGTATTCGCCGGCTGCCACAGAACTGTCATTCGCTATTTTGTTTGAATAAAAGTCCCGTCATCACTGGTGCGCTATGAATTCTGGGATAGGGTAGGCTGCGAAGGATCCATATGTTGTATCCTTCATTTTCCTGGGAAACGGAGGGCGCATTTGAAGTTGTGTTCAAATTGCGGCAACCTTCATCGCGCCGTTGTGATGTAATCAGCCTTCAAATGCAGCCTTCGGAGGATGCATCGTGAATTGGGACGGTCTTCGCCGCACCGCCGTGACACAATTGGCCTTCAAATGCAGCCTCGTAGGACGCGGTTTTGAATTGGGACAGCCTTCGACGTGCCGCCATGACGCAATCGGCCTTCAAATGCGCACTTCGAAGGACGAAGCCTGTGAATTGGAACGCAGCTTGTGTGACGTCACACAGACCCAGGCCCCTCCCACGATTGTTGATTGACACTAGCATTATACCTTAGACCTGCCCTGAGTGAGCTGTTACCAGTCCTAATAATGTGCTAGTTAGCAAGTTCTGCGGCTAAAGTAAACAGTCTCATGAGAACGGCTCATCACCCCACGGAAGAGAGGGGCGGGGTGAGCAGAGCTCATTAGCATTTAAAGGAACATGCACTAAAACGGCTTGCTGAAAACAGAGCTGATTTTGACAAGGTAAAAAGGGTGTTGTTTTACACTACCATTGAGAAATTTTAACCAAAGTATGTTATAGACTTTTCATTAAGACCTTAAAGAATCATATCAACTTGTAGAAAATGGGCATCCGATGACCCCTTTAATGCTTCGTTTAAAAAAAACCGCATTATTTTTCACATAATTTACCTTTATTCTACACCGCTCTGTCCCTTCTCTGAGAAACGGGCTGATCTTTTCCCGTTTTTATGAAGCCCCGCCCTCAGAAATAGGCGATGGACTCTGATTGGTTAGCTAGCCCAGTGTGTTGTGATTGGCTAAACCGCCTCTAGTGT
>NW_015544236.1:174117-187140 GCF_001515605.1 Sinocyclocheilus anshuiensis
AAAAAAAAAAAAAAAAAAACATAATAATAATAAAAATAAAAAAATGAAATAAAATAAAAAATACAAGTGAAAGACTTATCTACTTATTAAGTAGCCTCATAGGCCTACTTGTCTTATTGTTGTGGGCTTTATATATGGGTGAGGGCTAATTGTTGTGAACACAAGAGGTCCTAGTGGAAATATTACAGATGGGTAATGCCTTACCTCCGAGCCACAATGGCAGAGTTTTTGTCCCAAGTACAGGAATTATCAAATTCAGCCCTCAATTTAATAAATACAAGAACTTTTGCCTCAGACCACCTAACAAATTAATCTGTGCAGTGGTATTGTTAGTTTAAGTTCACATTTTTAAAGACCCCTGATTTTTAACATTTGTTTCACTAGCTATTTGAGTAAATTGAAACACAATACTTACATTTATAAGTGTATTCGCCGGCTGCCACAGAACTGTCATTCGCTATTTTGTTTGAATAAAAGTCCCGTCATCACTGGTGCGCTATGAATTCTGGGATAGGGTAGGCTGCGAAGGATCCATATGTTGTATCCTTCATTTTCCTGGGAAACGGAGGGCGCATTTGAAGTTGTGTTCAAATTGCGGCAACCTTCATCGCGCCGTTGTGATGTAATCAGCCTTCAAATGCAGCCTTCGGAGGATGCATCGTGAATTGGGACGGTCTTCGCCGCACCGCCGTGACACAATTGGCCTTCAAATGCAGCCTCGTAGGACGCGGTTTTGAATTGGGACAGCCTTCGACGTGCCGCCATGACGCAATCGGCCTTCAAATGCGCACTTCGAAGGACGAAGCCTGTGAATTGGAACGCAGCTTGTGTGACGTCACACAGACCCAGGCCCCTCCCACGATTGTTGATTGACACTAGCATTATACCTTAGACCTGCCCTGAGTGAGCTGTTACCAGTCCTAATAATGTGCTAGTTAGCAAGTTCTGCGGCTAAAGTAAACAGTCTCATGAGAACGGCTGATTTTGACAAGGTAAAAAGGGTGTTGTTTTACACTACCATTGAGAAATTTTAACCAAAGTATGTTATAGACTTTTCATTAAGACCTTAAAGAATCATATCAACTTGTAGAAAATGGGCATCCGATGACCCCTTTAATGCTTCGTTTAAAAAAAACCGCATTATTTTTCACATAATTTACCTTTATTCTACACCGCTCTGTCCCTTCTCTGATGAACGCTCCAATGTTTTCATGGTTTTATGAAGCCCCTCCCTCAGAAATACGTGGTTTGCTAAACCGCCAGTGCACGTCCAGGAATGTCACGCCCCTCACCTCAGTGGCATGTGCTCCGGTTGTATTGTAAACAATGTTTGTGTCAATATTGCTTATCAATTTGAGCACGAATGAGACGCAGAGCATATTAGTGAAGAGGATCGTGCAGAACCTGTGCAAGCATGGGTCTTACAGGACGTTTCAGAATGGTATGTTTCTTTGTTTGTTGTTGTCTCATACTTTTAGATACACTGTTATTTGTAAATGGTACTGCTTATGTTAGCTTCTAATATACGGTTTTATGTAAATCCTGATTAAAGCTTTAATACAGAAGAATATATGATTGCGTTGTAGCATTTTTGTAAAATAATTGTTTATTTTGTAAGAGTAAGAAGTGTTTGCCAGCAAGTATTGCTCGCTACCATGGCAACCACGTGCGTGTCCATATTTAACGCTTCTCGTAGCTATGTGAAAATATCTGTCCATCTATACCAGGGGTAGGCAAGTTCGGTCCTATAGAGCTGCAGTCCTGCAGAGTTCAGCTCCAACCCTGAAAAAAAAAAACCTCACCTGCCTATAGCCTTAGTAATCCTGAAGACATTGATTAGCTTGTTGAGGGGTGTTTGATTAGGGTTGGAGCTGAACTCTGCAGGACTGCGGCTCTCTAGCTCCAACCCTGAAAAAAAAAACCCTCCCCTGCCTATAGCTGTCAGACTTTTGGACCTGTTTTGCCCCCGTAGTCCTTCCTGTGTCTCCTTATTTGGTCATGTTCCTGTCCTCGTTTTGTTTGATTATGTTCCATTGTTGTCACCTGTGTTCCCCTGATTGCCCTGTGTTTATAAGTCCTAGTCTGTGCAGTTAGTGTTTGTCGGGTCTACCAGTGATGTACGTGCATCTACCTCCTGTTCCCTATGTTGGAGTTACCCCCTGTGTTGCATTAATAAAGACTCTTTCGATTATCCACGGCTCCGTGTTCCTTCCGGCAGCGTAACGTGACAATAGCCTTAGTAATCCTGAAGACATTGATTAGCTTGTTCAGGTGTGTTTGATTAGGGTTGGAGCTGAACTCTGCAGGACTGCGGCTCTCTAGGATCGAACTTGCCTACCCCTGGTCTATACACATAGTGACACACAAGTGTATAACTGGAACACAGTTTATTAGAGAGAGCTGAAGATCTGATGATCTGAATGAGAGAGAGATGCAGAGCAGGGGGATGCGAGGAACAGGATTAAGAACCGCTGCTTTAGAACATTGATTTTGAAACTTGTGAATCCATTAGAATCATTAGAAGACAGAATCACGATTCATATACAAATAGATTGTTTCGTGCACCCCTAGATATTGTTTATGCTCAAACAGCAACATTACACACTAACTTAAAAAAGTGAAATCACAATCAACCACCCCTTTAATATCCTAATGATTTTTGGCATAAAAGAAAAATTTATCATTTTGACCCATACAATGTATTGTTGGCTATACTACAAATATACCTGTGCGATGTATATATCTATACACACACACACACACACACACACACACACAAAGAAAACAAGTTAGATAGAATAGAATAGAAAAAGAATATAGAAAGCTAGTGTTAGAATTTTTTTAACACTTAGAGCAAATAGCTGCTGCTGAAATTTTTTCAGAAACTTTTGCAGCGTCATATTTGTGATTTGTATTTGTCATGTAGAATAGCTTGACTATCAAATCAAAACAGGCTTGTGATTTGATGACATCTATTACTGCTATTCAGAAACAAAGGAAACAATGTTCCCGTTCTGTCGTTCACTTTCGAGGTTGTGTTGAAGTTCCAACACTAGGGGTCTTGGGAGCCCAAACACTTCTGACATATTCAGAAAAGGCCAAAGAAATTGCCGATGGAAATCTGCATCAGCATAAGGGTTACAATGGTAACCCTGTTGAAAAAACAGCATATGCAGGTTAGGTATGTTTGAAGCATTGCAGCTGGATTGCATTTGAGCTGGTTTAAGCTGGCCCTGAGCTGGTTTAAGCTGGTCATGTGCTGGTCTTAAGCAACAAGCTCCTCCTCAGCACCAGCTCATAACCAGTTTATAACCATTTTAAACCAGCTCATGACCAACTAAAGACTAGCTTAAACCAGCTCAAACCAGCTACCATGCTTCAAAACATACCTAACCAGCAAATGCTGTTTTTGTCAACAGGGAACTCAGACAATACTTATGTTAGGTCTTGTCTAAGTTTTATTCTTTGAGTTCAGTTTAATCTAGTCCCAGTGTCCTTGGTTGCCTTGGTTAATATTTAGTTAATTAACCACCTTTTCCTTGTTTAAACCTTCATGTAGGGTTCTTCTAAATTTAAAGTCTGTGTCCTAGTAAGGTTGCATATCTTGGCTGCCAGGTCATCAAGCTCCGGCGAAGGACATCTCAATTTAAAAGATTGTTGGAAGGCAGCCTTCATTTCGCATCTGTCATAGCCAGTGGCTGGTGTGCCCTTGACAGCCCCCCAGAGGGCACACTGCTGCATTATTGTTTGTTTTGTTCTGGACTTCAGTTCCCATCACCCCTTGCACTGATTATTGTTTCATTACCTCCAGCTGTTTATCATTTACCTATTAGCTCACTGTTATTTATACCATTCTCACTTTGTCCTTGATTGCTGCAGTATTGGACCTGTCACGTTGTGTTTTCTGTTTCCCCTGTTTCTTTGCGTTTTTGGATTCTGTTTTGTGGATTACCTCTTGCCAGTGTTTTTGCTCTGTTTTTGATCTTTGTTTTTGTAGAATAAAGCTGCACTTGGGTCTGCTATTCTGTTTTCCCGAGTCATTCTGTGAAAGAACGCTACAGCCATCAACCGATCCAGCAGATAGGCTGGGCGTATTGGCTTGTGGACCACGGGCATTCGAATTGTTCCTCCGGCTTCGAAGGAGCGGAAGGCTCGGCTCCAAATGTTGGCGGCTCTTCGTCAACAAGGGATGGGAGTAGGAGGTCTTGCACAAACCTTTTGGACTTTGGCGGTAGGACTGGAACTTTGTAATTCCTAACTCGGCAAGATTTTTAATGACTGCCTTGATAACCCCTTGCCTCCTTGGGAGATGGAGGGGCTTAAGATTTTTGGGAGTTCATTGATTATCTCTGTTACTGCAATTTATTAATGTCATGTCGGTCTGAGCCCATTGCAGTGCCCCCGGAGATGCCTGAGCCCGCTCCAGTTGATAATGAATCTTCACTGTCTCAGTCTCGCAAGCGAAGGTCGAGGAGGAGGGCAGCAAAGTCCACTCTGGTTGTCCTGTAGGACCCGACTCTGGTGGTCTCAGAGGTCGCCACAGAGCCGCCCAATTTTGCTGCTGCTGCCATAATCAAGAAGGCCATCTTTGCCTTTGGCCTCTGGGCTGTTCTGCGTGCATGGGAGCACTCGGAGTCCACTCCAGAGCCTGCTCCAGTCTGGGAGCCCTCAGGGTCCACTCCAGAGCCTGCTCCAGTCCGGGAGCATTCAGAGTCCACTCCAGAGCTCTCAGTCTGCCTTGTCATGGCCAGAGAGACTGTTGTTGAATTGTCCGCCTGCCCTGTTATGGTCAAGGAGACCGTTGCTGAACTGTCTGCCTGTCCTGTTACAGCCATCAAGGCTGTTAATAACATTTCTGTGCTCTTCTTTGCAGTCCTGCCTGAGCTGCTAGGGGGTTCTCCGCTGAGGTGGTCGTCAGCTCTGCCCTGGCCTCCTGTTCTGCCGGCCCCGCCCTGGCACCCTGCTCTGCCTCTGTCTCCAGGCCCTCTTCCACTACATGGGCCTGGCCCACCATCCCTTCCCCCTGATCCACCTCGGTTCCACCTTCCACTTTGACTTTGTTGGCACATCTGGAATCCGCTCCTTAAGTGGGGGGGGGATATGTCATAGCCAGTGGCTGGTGTGCCCTTGACGGCCACCAGAGGGCACACTGCTGCATTATTGTTTGTTTTGTTCTGGACTTCAGTTCCCATCACCCCTTGCAGTGATTGTTTCATTACCTCCAGCTGTTTATCATTTACCTATTAGCTGTTTCCCCTGTTTGTTTGTGTTTTCGGATTCTGTTTTGTGGATTACCTCTTGCCAGTGTTTTTGCTCTGTTTTTGATCTTTGTTTTTGTAGAATAAAGCTGCACTTGGATCTGCTACTGTTTTCCCGAGTCATTCCGTGACCTCATCCTTCATTCGGCTTATTTTGAAGGATTCATCAAGTGCGTCCTTTGCATTATACAATCACCCACAATCCTTTGCACATATTCCAATTCATGAACACGGAGTTCACTGAATTTCACTATGCAATGCAAACGTACTTTTTTTTATTTTTTTTTATTTTTTTTTTTTATGTTTTGTTTTGTTGAAAAATAATCACATAATGCTAAGCTGTCCATAATGTAAACCACTAGGAAACCACATATGGTTAATATTACCTGTATTGCATTATTAGAAAATTAGATTTGGTATTATTATTATTATTATTATTATTATTATTATTTTTTTTTTTTTTTTTTTTTCCGCAATTAATGTTTAAAGTATTTTCATGCTGTGACCGCGGGAAGAAACATGCAAGAAGTAGCCATGTGCACTAATCAGAGCATCTCATTCTAGCGTTTAATAGAGAGGAGAACTGTTGAACCTCGCAAGGATGCAGCCTTCCAACTGAAAACCACCCCTAGTTTGTGTATATACTGTATAGTCCTCAGTTTCAAATTTTTTTATTTATTTATTTTTTTTGTCCATTCTTGTCTATGTAATATTTGGTTTGCTGGTCAGCAATTTTCCTGTGCTCCTGTGTTGCAGATTGTGTTTTGTTTTCAGTTAATGTACAGCTTCAATAGATCCTTGCCCCATCTCTCTTTCAACCTAACTCTGACAATTTAGAGCTGCTTTCCAGCAGAATCTGAACTGTCTCCACAGTTGAGGTACCATAATTGATTCTGCTATTTTCCTGTTTATCTCCGTGAAGCCACTTTGATGCAGTCTGTATTGTATAAAGTGCTGTAAAGGTGACTTGACATGATTTACCAGTTTGTGTATTTTAATGTTCATCTTATTAATCAGCAAAAGCAAAATGCTTCTGATAAGCTATTTAAGGAGCTGAAACAGAAAAATCAGGACAGTTTGCCTTCAGCTGACAAACTACAAAGATAGCTCTATAACTTCCTCATTTGACTAAAAAACAATCATATTAAATTCCATCCATTCCATTTTCCAAATTGCTTGTCCTATGTAGAAGGAAGATGTAGCCTGCCATTTAATTATATGAATTAGATTGTAAATCTAATCTTTTTTTTTTAGAGAGCAAGATGGCGCCGATGTACATGTTGGCTGGCCGTTGCTACTTCATTGGATTCGGTGTTATTATCCTGCGTCTGGGTTTCATGTCTTTCTCTGCTGGGACATGATAAATTTATGATCGGCAAACTTTGTTGGATCTCCGAGAGTCTGTTGCTATAAATTACGGAGATCAGAGCTCTGAAGGAGATGGATACTCTTGGTATTTGCCGTTCATACAAGCACAGCTTTGGTGTCCGCTGGATCAACTAAAGAGAAAGAAGAAACACCACAGTACCAGGAGACAAGGTACATGTTCCAGGGGTCTATGTTCGAGCGGGGAAGGAATTTCATTTCATGGGGACTCGAGTTTTCTTTGGTTGAAAACCGTGAAGTAAAAAATCCGATCTGTTGCCGAGTGTCTATGCGGAGGCCTGATTCTGCAAGATCGATGTCAAGGATGAGTGGAGTGAATCACAGCCATTTGCTTTCGGTGTGTCTACAAACATTGGGAGAAGCTGATGTGAATATGCCAAGTATTACTACTTTATCGGCGGCTCTGGTAAACGCGAGATCAGTTGTAAACAAGACATTTATTTTACATGATTTCTATGATCTCATAATCTGGACATTTTATCACTGAAACTTGGCTGACTGTTGGAGATTTAAGCCCTATTTCAGAAATTGTATCATCAGACTGTTGTTATTTTAGCTCGCCAAGGACTCTTGCTTGTGGTGGAGGCATTGCGGTTGTTTTTAAAAAACACTTCACTTGCAGACTGCTTCCTTGTGGATCATTTCAGAGTTTTGAAGTATTATCATTTGAACTGGTCTTATCTAAACCGATTTTATGTGTGTTGATTTATAGACCTCCTAAATATAATTCATCTATTTGTTATCTGGGATTGCTCCATTATTTCATAATATCTTGATCATTGGTGATTTTAATGTTCATGTTTGTTGTGAAACAAATTCTCAAGCAAAGGAGTTTTTAAATCTTATTGACTCTTTTAACTTTCAGCAATATGTGAATGAATCTACGCATCCCCATGGTCATATGCTGGACTTGATTTTAGGCACTGGTACATTTGTCAATAATGTTATGGTCACTGATAATTATTTCTCTGATCATAAAAAGCCACGATCCCAGATATATTGTTCTCGTAGTATTACATCATCTACAGTAATAGCATTTGCTGAAGCTTTCAGATTCTCAGCTGAGATTTTTGATTGTCTGCCTCCTTCTGTTGACACAAAATCTTTATTGTTTGACTCTGTTTGTTCAGATATACTGGACCATATTGCTCTTTGTAAAACTCAGCATCGGAAAGTCAAATCTCTTCCATGGATAAATGACATGATACGGTTATTAAGACAAGAATGTAGACGTGCGGAAAGGAAACGGAAGAAGGATAAGCTGCAGATTTCTTATATTATGCTGAGGGATTCTTTGACTAAATTTCAGGAAGCAGCAAAAATGGCTAGTTTTTAGTTAAAAAATAGCTAATTATTTTTCTGAAATTATTGTAAAGTATTCTCACCAGCCTTGCGTGCTTTTTAATACTGTTAACTCAATTTTAGAGCCTTCAGTCTCGGTTTGTCTTGAGTCTTCAGTTGCAAATTGTGAGAGATTTTTAAAGTTTTTTATTGATAAAATCGATGGTATTCGCTCTGCAATTTCACCAATGAAGTTAGATCTTGGAGTTGCTGCTGCTCCCTTAAGCTCCTTTAGAGCCTTTAAGATGATGTTGCATTTGGAAATCACTGAGATCATGGGTATGTTAAAGGTCACTTCATCTACAAATGATGTTATCCCAACAAGTCTTTTTATAGATGTTTTTGTTACTATTGGTCGTTACATTTTATTAATCGTAAACAAAAGTCTGGCCGAGGGTTGTGTACCATTGAGTTTGAAACATGCGGTAATGGAGTCATTGTTAAAGAAACCCGGTCTAGGTCCATCTGTACTTCAAAATTTTCATCCAATCTCTAAACTTCCTTTTTTTGCAAAAATCCTAGAAAAGGTTGTGTTTTGTCAGCTCTCTTCTATTTTAGCAGAGATTGACATAATGGAAAAGTTTCAGTCAGGGTTCAGAACTGGTCATAGCACTGAATCTGACCTTATTAGGGTATTAAATTATGTTTTACTGGAAGGTGACAATGGAAATTGTGTCGGTCTTGTTAGACCTGAGTGTGGCCTTTTACACACTGGATCATACCATTTTGTTAGAGCGTCTTGAGCGGTGTGTTGGGGTAAGTGCGTGGCTTTACGTTGGTTCCATTCTTACCTGGAGGGTAGAACTTTCACTGTAAAGATTGGGAATAATTGTACTTCTGCTGCTCCTGTAAGTTACAGGGTACCTCAGGGCTCTATTTTAGGGCTGCTGCTTTTTCTCTTTACATGATTCCACTGGGATCTATATTTAATAAATTTGGCATTTTGTATCATAGTTATGCTGATGACACGCAGTTGTACCTACCTTTTAAAGCAGGAAACAATGCAACTGAAAATTCCTTGTTGAATTGCCTTGAGGAGGTGAAATGTTGGATGAACTCAAATGTTTTCTATTGTATCGGATAGTTTACAAAATCAAATTATTGGGACACTTTTTGTCATTGAAATGGCTTGGAAAAGTGTGTCCCAATCAACCTGAATTCACTGTACTCTTTGAAATCATGATTGCATTACAGTATGTTGTTTTAAACCCCAAATATTTGACTTATAACTTCATTATAATTCTTCATTAATAATTATTTAGTTATTTGTAATGTTACTTGTAAAAGAAAAATTAATAAAAAAAAATGAAAGTAGTTTTTGAAAGTAACTTGTAGTGTAACTTTTTTAGAAGGGTAGCTTGGCTGTAGCTTAACTACATTAATTTATGAGTAGCTTGTAGCTGGTCAAGCTACAGTTTCAGAGTAGCTTCACCAACACTGCATAATCATAGGATATCTTACAGTTTTTCTCAATCGATTTGACACATACCTTAAAATGAATGCAACTGACTCTTCGCAAAGACCCGCCCCCCCTTAGTTACTGTTGCTATGTCCGACAAGCCATGGCGCTCTCACGCCACACATCATCTTCTCATGAAATTAAAAATACATCATGGAGCAAAGAGGAAACGCACAACACGCTGACAGACGAGACAGAGCAGGCTACTTCTGGTATGAAACAAAGTCTCAGCTTTCAAATTTTGTTATTTTGTAAGAAATTCAAACAATAAATATCGTTTGTGGCTCTTTAAAGGCACAATATGTAATTTTCGTCACTGGAGGGCGCGTATTTCAAAATAAACAAATAGACAAAGGCGTAGTTTGATGACGCCGTGACTGAGTGTGGAATCATGGAAGTTGTCGTTTTCATCCCCACAGCTGATGCAATCCGACAGGACTCAGGCAGAAATCATGTTCATGGATGAGCTAATGATTTATTAACGTAGTAGAATGAAGCAGGGTGAGGCTGAAAGCCGTCGAAGCGAAACGAGGCGCTGAACGTAGCTTGGCTGTAGCTTAACTACATTAATTTATGAGTAGCTTGTAGCTGGTCAAGCTACAGTTTCAGAGTAGCTTCACCAACACTGCATAATCATAGGATATCTTACAGTTTTTCTCAATCGATTTGACACATACCTTAAAATGAATGCAACTGACTCTTCGCAAAGACCCGCCCCCCCTTAGTTACTGTTGCTATGTCCGACAAGCCATGGCGCTCTCACGCCACACATCATCTTCTCATGAAATTAAAAATACATCATGGAGCAAAGAGGAAACGCACAACACGCTGACAGACGAGACAGAGCAGGCTACTTCTGGTATGAAACAAAGTCTCAGCTTTCAAATTTTGTTATTTTGTAAGAAATTCAAACAATAAATATAGTTTGTGGCTCTTTAAAGGCACAATATGTAATTTTCGTCACTGGAGGGCGCGTATTCAAAATAAACAAATAGACAAAGGCGTAGTTTGATGACGCCGTGACTGAGTGTGGAATCATGGAAGTTGTCGTTTTCATCCCCACAGCTGATGCAATCCGACAGGACTCAGGCAGAAATCATGTTCATGGATGAGCTAATGATTTATTAACGTAGTAGAATGAAGCAGGGTGAGGTTGAAAGCCGTCGAAGCGAAACGAGGCGCTGAACGAGCGTGACACACGGCTGGAAAGCAGCGGAGATTTTATTGATTGCGACACAAGGACACTATGGACACGGTTCGTGTCACTAGTTAAAATTGCTTATTTCTCTGGATTTAAACATTCTTCGAAACATTTGGGATAATGTAAGTACACAAGTCAGCAAAATATATAACACTGTTCTAGTGGTTTTTGGATATTTTAATAAAAAAATCTTACATATTGTGCCTTTAAAGTGTCGTGTCATATCACTGTAGCACCTCAGTCCAAGCTCATCTTTACTAGTTAAAGCATGAAATAAACATAAATGAACATTAGAAGGTATTTTATTTCAATCGCAGAAAGAACTAGGTAGAATACATTTGATGGAAAAAGTAAGGATTTGATGTTTAGAACAGAATAACTACAGTAATTCCTCATTGCCCACTGGGAGCATTTTACCCCACTGACTATGTTTAAGAAAAAAAATTGTTATTCTGAAAATATAATTATATATTTATTAAATAACACATACTCCCTATCTACAGGCCCCACTGTTCTCATATCATATATAACTGTGATGTTCTACAAAACAACAAGCTTTAAAACACTTTTTTTTTCTTACTTGTGAAAATTAGATCATTTACTGTGAAATCCATTTTCTCTTCGGTACATCACCAGTGTAAGCTTTGTGATGAAAACTTCTACATCCCTCTCGTCAACGTAGTCCATAGTTACAATAAAAAAATTATCTTGACTTTATCTTGTGGTTATTTTGGGAAAAACAGTAGGGGGGGGGGGGCGTTTTACCCCATGGGGGCATTTTCCCCCACTCTACCCCACCAGAGAAATATTATGACAGGCAGCTGTATACATCAGTACCCAAGCGGCTGAATTCTTAAAAGGTTAGTTCACCCAAAAATGTAAATTAGTCCATATTTTACTCACCATCATAGCATTCTAGGTGTATATGACTTTCTTCTTTCAGACGTATCAAATTGGAGTTATATTACAGTTTTTCTTGATTGCTAACACACAATTCATGAAACAATTTACCATTTTGTCACAACTATAAACACAAAACACTGTTACAAAAACCTCCTTTTGGGAAACAGGAATCCTTTTGCTAGTCAATGTCTGTTACAGTATACGACATAAATAGAGAGATGCATGTACAGTAAAAGTCAGCATTAAACTGTAAGAAAGGTTTACTGTCATTACACTACTGTAAAGAGATCTTACAGTAGATGAAAAGGAATCCTTTTGCTAGTCAATGTCTGTTACAGTATACGACATAAATCGAGGGGTGCAGATACAGTAAAATTCAGCAATAAACTGTAAGAAAAGTTTAGTCATTACACTACTGTAAAGAGATCTTACAGTAGATGAAAATCACTAGAAGACAACTATAGGACAGGAAGAGCTAAATAAACGTATCACTGCATCTAAACCAACAACATGCCTGTTTGGTCCTGTACCCACTAAATTACTGAAAGAGTTGTTACCTGTAGCTGAGAACCGCTTCTCAATATTATTAACTCGTCGTTATCTTTAGGTCACGTCCCAAAACCATTCAAGCTGGCGGTTATTAAGCCTCTTATTAAGAAACCACAACTAGATCCTAGTGAACTGGCAAATTACAGACCTATTTAAAATCTTCCTTTTATGCCTAAAATTTGTGTCTGCTCAATTGTGCTCCTTCATGCAAAAAGAAATGATCTCTATGAAGAATTTCAGTCAGGTTTCAGGCCCCACCATAGCACAGAAACTGCACTTGTTAAAATTACAAATGACTTGCTTCTTGCGTCAGACCAAGGCTGTATCTCATTGCTAGTTTTACTTGATCTTAATGCTGCATTCAACACTATAGATCATGACATACTCATAGATCCATTACAAAACTATACAGGTATTCAAGGGCAGGCTTTACAGTTTTTCTCGATTGCTTAAAGACATTTCTTGAAATTGTGACTATTTTCTCGAAACTCTAAACACACATCCATAACTTCTCACCCAATTCCCCATACTTCCTATTTTCAGGTCAAAATGAAGCTCTCCACTCAAAACTATTCAATCTTGCTGAAAAAAAAAAACTTCGCCCTCAGACATGACACACAAGCCCTCAGAAACACACACACAACAACATAGTCTTACACACTAATGAGATCAATTCATAACACTGTTGCAAAAACCTTCTTTTGGCAATCAGGTATCATTTTACAGCTCAATGTCTATTACAGTATACAACATAATTAGAGCAGATACATGTTACAGTAAATATAGCAGATACAGTGAAATTCAACAATAAGCTTTACAGTAAGAAAATATTTTCATTACACTGCTGTAAAGAGATCTCTCAGTACAGTAGATGAAAAGCACTAGAAAGGAAAAGGTCAAATACCAAAGAATTGCATATGAACACA
>NW_015544236.1:187589-194095 GCF_001515605.1 Sinocyclocheilus anshuiensis
ACACTTACATATAATGAACAGAGTAAAGGTTATGCGTATTTGGCGTGCTGTCCGGGGAGAGGGCTCCGAGCTCGGTCATTACTCTCGAGCCCGGGGTACTCCCCCCGTCCGGGGAGAGGGGTCCGAGCTCGGGTCTAAGCCCGGACCCAGAGCGCTCCCCCCCGAGTGTTCCTCCCCGTGCTGGGGTAGGAACGGGCTGAAGGTGAGGAGTCGGGTTGGTGGAGGGATGCTGAAAGACTAGAGATAATGGAGGTAAGGCTGCTTTGATTATTTATAGAGTTTCTCTCTTGTGCTGATTGGATAGATGGTGTATTTACTGATGATGAACTGGCCGTGTTAATTATCTGCGCGTGCTCCTCCCGAAACTTGTTAATAAAACATCATCTGCGAAAGCACGCACTGCTGCGGCAGAGTAAAATACAGACAAAGGCTCCTGCGGGAGCGGGAACTGCTGCGGCAGTGTGGTAATTAGGTAAGATTCCTGCAGGAGCAGGAACTGCTGCGGCTGTGGGGAAACACAGAAAAGGCTCCTGCGGGAGCGGGAACTGCTGCGGCAGTGTGGTAATTAGGTAAGATTCCTGCAGGAGCAGGAACTGCTGCGGCTGTGGGGAAACACAGAAAAGGCTCCTGCGGGAGCGGGAACTGCTGCGGCAGTGTGGTAATTAGGTAAGATTCCTGCAGGAGCAGGAACTGCTGCGGCTGTGGGGAAACACAGAAAAGGCTCCTGCGGCAGTGAGCACTGCTGTGTAAAATACAGACAAAGGCTCCCACGGGAAGTGGGGAAATATGGAAAAGCTCCTGTGGGAGTGGGAACTGCAGCGGCAGTGTGGGAATTAGGAAAGGCTCCTGCGGGAGCGGACACTGCTGCGGCAGTGTGGTAATTTAGGTAAGGCTCCTGCGGGAGTGGGGACTGCTGCGGCAGTGGGGAAACATGGAAGAGCTCCTGCGGGAGCGGACACTGCTGCGGCAGTGGGGAAACATGGAAGAGCTCCTGCGGGAGCGGACACTGCTGCGGCAGTGGGGAAACATGGAAGAGCTCCTGCGGGAGCGGACACTGCTGCGGCAGTGGGGAAACATGGAAGAGCTCCTGCGGGAGCGGACACTGCTGCGGCAGTGGGGAAACATGGAAGAGCTCCTGCGGGAGCGGACACTGCTGCGGCAGTGGGGAAACATGGAAGAGCTCCTGCGGGAGCGGACACTGCTGCGGCAGTGTGGGAATTAGGTAAGGCTCCTGCGGATGCGGGGTGCTGTTGGGATGGCTGGAGTGGGGATGGGCCGTTATAGATGGATTAAGTGATGTCAAAGGGGGTTAGCTATAGTGGGTCAGGAGTTCGAGTGAACAGGGATGGACTGGCGTTAAAGGGGGTCGGCTGATGAGGATTCGGTGAGCTTCTTTGATATGGAAGCGGTCTGACCGCACGTAGGTCTTGAAGGCCTCTGGCTTCTGAAGAAAATCTGTGTCCTGATGTTGCTGGCTACGGGGGTGGTTCCAAGGCGAGACTGTTTGGAGGGATGGGTAGGGGCGTGGCGGAAGATAGAGAGAAGGAAGGTTGAGCATGCGAACTTTGCACGCTCTTCATATTACAGTCCTAAAAAAGATGACAGAATTTACTCACGATTACTGTCCTGCGGCAAAACAGAGGGCAGTTACGTTTTAGATCAACTCTGAGTGAGTGCGCCGTGGGCGCGTCAGTGGATGGTGAAATATTTCCATAAAGGAATTGACCCTGTCAGAAGAACTGCAAAGCGAGTGAGACTTTGCTGCGGTGAGATCTGGGGCGCGGCTCAGGCTCGTTGAAGGCCTGCTGCTGCTGCGACCCAGCGCTCGAGGAGAGGAGAGCTTGTGCGGGACGATGGTGGTGTCGAGCGAGGCGAGCTCGGGGCTTTGCACGGTCTATTGGCTAGAGCGTGTGGCTGGTCGAGAAGATCAGCGGCCGTGATGAAGCCTGGTGCTCGGTGGCCGTGTCTGGTGGGGAAGGAGTGATCGTGGGGCCGGCAAATTAGGGCAGATCTGAAAAAATCCCCAGTATAGGTCTCTTCGTTGGACGGGAAATTGGGTCTGTGATAAAACGGCAAAGGGAGCGAACCGAATGCTGAAAGACTAGAGATAATGGAGGTAAGGCTGCTTTGATTATTTATAGAGGTTCTGTCTTGTGCTGATTGGATAGATGGTGTAATTACTGATGATGAACTGGCCGTGTTAATTATCTGCGCGTGCTCCTCCCGAAACTTGTTAATAAAACATCACGTAGTATTGAAAGTCTGTAGATGAGCCTGTAGGCCAGCTGTCCTCATGCACAAGAGCATGATCAACTATAGTGCTTTGTATTTCATCAGAAACAAATTACCTTTGACCTCATCCCCTTCTTTTTAATTGTCCCCTCCTATTCCTCTTTGTCTCCCACTATGAGGATTCATTTTCCAAAACAAATAATCAGCTGTGCTCTTGTGCATATCATCCTGAGATTCTGACTGCTGTGTCACCAGTTTTGCTACTGAATGTTCACACATGGATAAATGTGCGCTGTTTGAGTCCATTTTTTTGATGCTATGCTTGAGTTAATTAAATTGTGTGTTTGTGTTTTCTGAATGAGAACATGGTTAAACCTGTGCAAAATGATGGTGTTTTGAGAAAAAGTTTTAAGAAATGTGTCTTTGTTTCGAGAACTGTACGAATGGTTTGGAAAATTGGGCCAAATTAATCAGTTATAGTGTGTTAACAATCGAGAAAAACTGTAAAAATTGTCCTGGCTCTTCCAAGCGTTAGAATGGGAGTAGGCAGGTGTTTTTGTTTGACAGTCCAAAAGTAGTCAAATAAAGCACGCGCATCCGTAATAAAACGTGCCTCACACGGCTCCGGGGGGTGAATAAAGGCCTCCTGTAGCGAATCTATGTGTTTTTGTGAGACAAATATCCATATTTAAAATGATATAAACACCTTTTTCTCACTTCTGCTAACTGTTGTAGGTGGAAGTCGTTCCGGTGGATGACATAGGACATAGGCGTAGCATAAGCGCCGGTGATTAGTGACAAACGAGGAAGCGTGGAGGAGAAAGAACAAAACAAAATGCCATTCATGAATTAGAAACACAAAACAAGGATTTGTAAAGAAAAATGTCAGAAGATTTTGATATAAGCCAAGAGGAGACTGGATTTCCTTTGCTAAAGTAAGGAAACTTTGCTTCATTTGCTGCTGTAAACAAACGTTGGTTTTCGTGAGACTCACATGCGCATACACTACGCCTACATCATCCGCCAGAGAGGCAGTCTCTCGTGAATGCGTGTACAACAGTCAGCGGAACTTACACAAAACTGTTTATATCATTTTAACCATGGATATTTGTCTTACAAAACGCATGGATTCGCTACAGGAGGCCTTTATTCACCCCCCGGAGCCAAGTGAGGCACGTTTTAATATGGATGTGTTTTATTTGACTACTTTTGGACTGTTGAACAAAAACACCCACATACCCCCATTCTAACGCTTGAAAGAGCCAGGATAATTTTTAATGTAACTCCGACTGGATTCGTCTGAAAGAAGAAAGTCATATACACCTAGGATGCCTCGAGGGTGAGTAAAACATGGACTAATTTTCATTTTTTGGTGAACTAACCTTTTATTATATTGCAATTTCTTGAAAGACTTATCAGGGAGACCAAAATAAAGTGCATTGCAATAATCAAGCCTCAATATAATAAAGGCATGAAAAAGCCTTTCTACATCAGGCAATGATAGGGAAGGTCGAAGTCTGGTGATATTTCTTAAACCATTTTAATATGGGCTTCAAACATCAGTTGTGGA
Source organism: Sinocyclocheilus anshuiensis (assembly GCF_001515605.1). Classification (NCBI taxonomy): domain Eukaryota; kingdom Metazoa; phylum Chordata; class Actinopteri; order Cypriniformes; family Cyprinidae; genus Sinocyclocheilus; species Sinocyclocheilus anshuiensis. The sequence continues at coordinate 191,392 of NW_015544236.1, forward strand.
TCAAAAATAATAGCAAGACTGCACACTTGAGAGGATGAAGTAACTAAATCACAATCAGTAATCAAATTAGAACTATTGAATTTATGCATTGGCATAATAACAAATACAAGTTCTGTTATTGACCCATTAAGCTTCAGAAAATGTTCATGCATCCACGCTTTTATTTCATCCAAACAAGTAGTAAGAGCTGTAATCAAACTGACCCCTGTATACTTCTGACCCCTTAACCAACCCATAAACCTACCTATACCACCAAACATGTCCCTAACCTTACCCGTATTACACCTCAATATTAACTAATCCGTAAACCTACCCATACCAACCTGTCCCTAACCTTACCCATATCCCACCTCAATAGCAGCAAAAGTGTTGTGCATTAACAAAAGCTTTAAATCATTAAATAACATCTGTTAAAATCATTTGTAGATTTTCAAGAAGTGCATGGTCATATAAACTGAAAGTTTAAATATATTTATAAGCATTATAATTCACATAAAATAATGATTTGTTAATAATGTTTAATAAGTTTATTTGTTAACTTTATCAAGCACATTATCTCACATTTCTAGCTATTTGAATATATGTTGACTAATGATCTGTTGAGGATTATATAATGTTTCTTACAGTTTTTCTCAGTCGCTTTGGTGCATTTCTCGAATCATCCTTAATATTTGCAAAGAAGTATGTGCATTTCTCAAAACAATCCGTACAAACAGCACCACACAATGGATTACCTGCAAAAGCCTGTAACTTACTCAAAATCTTTAGTTCATCTCTCGAAAGTAAGTATTTATGTCAATGAACATATCAGTGCCATCAGAATGAAAAGTCCTTGTGTCATGGTTCACAAACAAGATGCTTAGTCACATTGTCAATATAACTCTGTTAGTTTTACCTGATGTAAACTATGGCAACAGTTTGGATGACAGTTACTATATTGAAGCAGAAAGCTGCACTTCTCATATGGTCATATACATATATCCATTTCAAAAGTACAAATTTACACATTACTGTATGTGGGATATTGATTGAAAGAGACTGGATAGGATTCACAGTAACACTTTACTAGATGTCTGACAAAAAAAAAACAAAAAAACATTACAACGTCATTGTGGATATAGAAAGGAAATATGGGCACAAAGGCGAAAATACAAAATTAGAAAGGCAAACACAGGAAGCACCCCTTAGGCAGAACTTTGCTTTTGATTCTCATCTACATCACAACAAATATCTTCCCTTGCAATGCAACGTGGAATTGGAGTCAAGTGAACCATCTCACAACTTCATATATGTGGATGAGGCTGGCTTCAACCTGACCAAAAACAGAAGGTGTGGTTGAAATGTCATCGGCCACAGAGCTACTGTTGATTTACCAGGCCAAAGGGGAGGAAATATCCATTGTCAGAATTTGTAACTCTTGTGTTGCCCTCTGTCTATGCTTTCCAATTGAAGCAAATTTACATAATAGAAATGTGTAGAAAATATGCTTTGACAGTTTATGACAACTAGATCAACCATTTTGCATTTTGCAACTTATACGATGAACTAATGACTAGATGTTTTGAGGGGTAAGACTATTGCACAGAGAACTATACAATACATTTTGAGCAACATGACATTAGCAACTGATCATGTAGGAAACTGCAGACAAATGCACATAATCAATTACATGAATGTACCAAAGCAATCGCAACCTGTTAAAAAGAATGAGAAACTGCTTTTATGATGTGCACAAGTGATGTGGAGGTTCAAGTAGTTTTGAGAATTTCATTTCTGATCTGAGAAATGCACCAAAGCGACTGAGAAAAACTGTAATGACTTATTAATGAAAGGTATAATAAAGTGTTACCTTGTTTTGATATGATGAGTATTTATGTGATGTTGTAAGCATCATATCATGGTTTTAGCAATAAGCACTTTGCTTTCCATGACCTGTACATTTCTCATATAAAACATGTATGAAAGATAGTAGATGAAAACATGTTCACGTAGTATATTAATTTAACATTAAAAATAAAGGAAATGATTTGCATAGTAGGTTTTTTTTTCTTCAAAAAGGTAATTGCAATGATGGCATATTTTTAAGTACAAACAAACTTGTCATTCCGGCTTCATGATCTCATTCAGGATGCTGCCTGTTTTAGCAGTAGACAGTGATGCAGCTCACTATGTTTTTGAAAAGAGTCGTCATGTTCTGAAGCCTTCCCTTTGCTCCCTTTAGATGAAAACCTGCCAAGGAATAATGTAAGACACAGACCATGTTTTTTCCTTTATTTGTCAGGGTTCTAGGTTTTGCCAGGTTTGTTGACGTCAAGTTGAACCTTCCGCGAACCCTTAGGTACAAGATGTTTCTGAGAAACCATCCTATAAATACCAGCTTTGGTACCTGTCATTTAGCAGACGCATATAATTCAGATCACTTGGCAGCGTGCTGATTGCAGGGTTCTGCTGGATTTGGTGGAAATGTCTTGGCCACATCCACAGCAGTGATTGGACAACTCAGAAACCCTTAAGATGGTTATTTGTGTAACTAGCAAAGGTCCATAACTATTTTCCATTTTATCCATTTACTATTCAGATTCGGCCAATTCATCAAGCGGCTATTGATGGTATTGTTAATGACTGTGACTACAGCTCGTCTTTGCTCTTTGTAAACACCACATGCTCCTATAGGAAAAACTAAACATATGCTTCAGTTGAAATA
>NW_015544236.1:196201-201870 GCF_001515605.1 Sinocyclocheilus anshuiensis
CTCACAACTTCATATATGTGGATGAGGCTGGCTTCAACCTGAGCAAAAACAGAAGGCGTGCTTGAAATGTCATCGGCCACAGAGCTACTGTTGATTTGCCAGGCCAACGGGGAGGAAATATCCATTGTCAGAATTTGTAACTCTTGTGTTGTCTTCTGTCTATATATGCTTTCCAATTGAAGGTTCATGAGATGCACCTTTTGAGCTATTTCAGAGAACTAGTTTATCATTGGCATGATCTACATTTCTCTTCATTAGTGAAAGTCAGGATTCACTTCCACAATTCATGGCAAATTTACAAAAAGTCTAATAGAAATGTGTAGAAAATATGCTTGACAGTTTATGACCAAATGCACATAATCAATTACATGAATGTACCAAAGCAATCGCAACCTGTTCAAAAGAATGAGAAACTGCTTTTATGATGTGCACAAGTGATGTGGAGGTTCAAGTAGTTTTGAGAATTTCATTTCTGATCTGAGAAATGCACCAAAGCGACTGAGAAAAACTGTAATGACTTATTAATGAAAGGTATAATAAAGTGTTACCTTGTTTTGATATGATGAGTATTTATGTGATGTTGTAAGCATCATATCATGGTTTTAGCAATAAGCACTTTGCTTTCCATGACCTGTACATTTCTCATATAAAACATGTATGAAAGATAGTAGATGAAAACATGTTCACGTAGTATATTAATTTAACATTAAAAATAAAGGAAATGATTTGCATAGTAGGTTTTTTTTTCTTCAAAAAGGTAATTGCAATGATGGCATATTTTTAAGTACAAACAAACTTGTCATTCCGGCTTCATGATCTCATTCAGGATGCTGCCTGTTTTAGCAGTAGACAGTGATGCAGCTCACTATGTTTTTGAAAAGAGTCGTCATGTTCTGAAGCCTTCCCTTTGCTCCCTTTAGATGAAAACCTGCCAAGGAATAATGTAAGACACAGACCATGTTTTTTCCTTTATTTGTCAGGGTTCTAGGTTTTGCCAGGTTTGTTGACGTCAAGTTGAACCTTCCGCGAACCCTTAGGTACAAGATGTTTCTGAGAAACCATCCTATAAATACCAGCTTTGGTACCTGTCATTTAGCAGACGCATATAATTCAGATCACTTGGCAGCGTGCTGATTGCAGAGTTCTGCTGGATTTGGTGGAAATGTCTTGGCCACATCCACAGCAGTGATTGGACAACTCAGAAACCCTTAAGATGGTTATTTGTGTAACTAGCAAAGGTCCATAACTATTTTCCATTTTATCCATTTACTATTCAGATTCGGCCAATTCATCAAGCGGCTATTGATGGTATTGTTAATGACTGTGACTACAGCTCGTCTTTGCTCTTTGTAAACACCACATGCTCCTATAGGAAAAACTAAACATATGCTTCAGTTGAAATAGGGTTGGCCAATATATTGGATCTGTTGCATGTATTTTTGGATTTCCATGTGCAGTTGTGGATGTGTTGGGGATTATACTGTTGTTACTCAATAAACCTTATCAATTGTAAATGTGAGCTTTCCAGCTAGACATCATTATCAAACTGGGGCAAACACTTGTTCACAGTGCATACATACATGCCTGCATACAACAGTAGTTGTAGTTGTAATGCTAGTATTTACTTTTGCAGTAAAGTTTGGCTAAGGTAAAAATTAGTTTAGATGGCTGTGTTAAGTGTTTTGAGAGCAATTACAATAGTTTTTAGAAATGTGTCAAATCGGTTGAGAAAAACTTTAAAACCACTGACAGGTGAAGTGAATTATGATTATGTCATTACAATGGCACCTGTCAAGGGCTGGGAAATATTAGCAGCAAGCGAACAGTCTTGAATTTCATGTGCCTTGAATTGTATGCGAATTTCATTGTTTACAAGAAAACCTGGATCAATTCACATATGAACACAGCTTTATCCGTGTCATGTTTCTGTTCTTATTATTTCAAATTTGTGTAACTGGACTTTTGGCTCTGTGACAACCGTGACAACATCTCTGTGTGAAAATTAGCTATCATTTCAATATGTATGTGTAATACATCAAAAAGGTTAATTGGGACTGATGAATAGACCAGCGCTGTATGGCACTACATTTAATGCATCTCATGTGAGATACAACAGCAGCTCCTGGGAAATTGCTTGTCATTAAGGGAACATGGTAAAGGCCCATTGCCAGTAATCAAAGGCACTTAGTGTCTGATTGATCAAAGACCCCATCAAGACTGTGAATGCAAATGCAAACATTATGTCCTTAACTACATGCTTTAAATACATTCAGAATGATCAATGATATTTCATTGACATGCAGTACATGGTCAACAAAAGCTGCTATCTGTTGATCTGTTTCTAATGTCTACATGCATAGAAACGTCTTTGGAGGTCCTCTTTGGTGAGCCTACTTGGAGATTGTGCTTTATATTAGACTTTATGTTAGCAGGATGAAGTTTCCTCATGAATGAATACAACCGATACATGTTGAGAGGAAATGAAGCACAGTATGAAGAGCTTCGTAGTACTCATGCTGCTATATTCCTAATGAAATGGCCACTACGTGATAAATTGAGATTAAAATAGGATCCAGTGACATGCATTCTGTCATTGGCTGGTATGATTGCGCACGAGCCAATCAGAGCGGAGCGTGCTGACAAACTGCAGCTAAGACAATGTGCAGATGGTTGAACCGTAGCACTGTTTTCACAGCTTGCAACAAAACACAGATGATTCAGAGATATTCAGACACTATCAAAGCCGCTGTTTGTGTTTTACTAGCAGCCCAAATGACCTTGACTCCACACAGCTTGGTTCAGTCAGATCAGTCTGTTCTGTCCACAGAATCTCTGAGAGTGCTTACATGCTCTTCTCACAGTGTTTGGTGTTTTCTCTACGACTGCATGATCACCCGAAAAGCCTGGATATGTTTGTGTGTCTTTTCTGCCCCTCTTTTGCATAAAATTGTGTCAGCCATCCTTTGGATTCTTTCAACAGCATGGTGAGGAAATATTTCAAGCATTTATCAAGCATTTCATACTGAAGCATTAACAGCATTAGTCAAGATCCAACATTCAGGGCTTATTCAAATGAAAACATGATCGTATAATCATATAAACATCTTATCCAGTTTATATATTTAAAATGTTTAGTAGTTAATTTTGGAACAGCATAAGTTTTGTTGATATTGATATTGCTGAAATTGGGATGCATTGCTGCTAGCTGTATTGGATTTACTCAATTTCACTACGTTTCTTCTACACAAGTGGCTTTTAATGCACAGGATTGCATTTTAATTTAATAGTAGAAAGCCCGTTTCCAATGTACAATTCTAATTATATTCAGCCAAAGAATAATATGTGGATTTTAGTGCTAAATTCAAGATCAATCTGCAGCCCAGTTACTGTCAAACCTGTTTCCATATCTCGTGAATTTTTATTTCAGTGGAACCTTGTTTGTTTTATGCATGCAAATGAATGCTTCTTTTATTGAAAACAGCACAATAACACAATTTAAACTGCATTTATATGTGATTTTAGCTGTAAACATGGCAAAACTCACCCTATGTTTTGTACCCTATTCATGCAAACTGCCAGAGAGTGATAAATGTGCTATTCTTTCCTCCTGTCTCCGTCTGTCTCCGTGCCTCCGCTCTGTCTGCCATTCATAAATTGCAGAATATTGGGAGAAACCGAGAATGAAGGGAATGAAAGGAGCACAATATTCATCACTTTTCACTGAGGATTCTATTTGCAAGAATAAGCAAGTTACATATGGCTATTTTAGTATCTTATTCCAGCAAATGTTTAAAATTATTCCCCTCTTCCTAAGAATTGATTTAGAACTCTGTCAAATAAATGCACACTTTTGAACACAACAGACATCATCTGAAATTTATATTTATGCACCAAGTGACATTGTTGCTTGGCAACCACAAACCATAATCAGCCACTGGAGGCTGTGCATTAAAGTGATTTTTACCACAGGTGGAACACACTTGTATTAAACTACTCATTATAAGGTGTTAGGCAAGGCAAGGCAAGGCAAGTTTATTTATATAGCACATTTCATACACAATGGTAATTCAAAGTGCTTTACATAAAAGAAATGAAAAAATAATTAAACAAAAATAATCACAACAATAAAACAGGGAATTTAAAACGTTGAAAATGATTTAAAAATTGATTTAAGAGGTTTAAAATGAATTTAAAACAGTTAAGAATAGAACAGGATTATACATAAAATATAGAGTCATTTGGCGATGAGGCTAGGTAAATCTGGGTATCATCAGCATAGCTGTTAGAGAAATTCGTTTTATATGCACTTAACCCAAAAATACAAATTCTGTCATTGTTTACTCAACCTCATGTTGTATGTTTAAAGTTTGTACTCCTCCAGTGCACCATATGCATGGTCAAATTTGGCTCATCCAAGCATGCTCTGCCAGTTGGGACTTCAAATATCATTTGTTCTTCATCTTGGTGACGATTGATGTCAAACCACACAAACATGCTCTGAATGTGCCTTATTCAAATGTATGCTAGTGCACATAAGATTTGAGAGCTACAACAAAACACAAAATGTTTGGTAAATGTTTGGCAAAAAAAAAGAAAAAAAAAAAAGAAAGTGACCCTGGAGCACAAAAGCAGTCATAAGTAGCATGGATATATTTGCAGCAATGGCCAAAAATACGTCGCATGGGTCAAAACTATTGATTTATTTTATGCCAAAATTCATTAGGATATTACAGTTTTTTTTTTTCAACTGCTTACACACATTTTCAAAGCTTTGCCTCTTTTTTTCAAAACTTTACACACAAATCCAAGAACTGCACACACAAAATGCAAAATGCCTCACATCTCTCGCAAAATGAAGCACTGCTTTCAAAATATCACAAACACATCTCAAAAGCAAACACCTTTGCCATAATATTACAGTTTTTCTCGATTGCTTAAACACATTTCTTGAAACTATGCCTCGTATTCTCAAAACAGTAAACACAAATCCATAACGTCTCACCCAATTCCCCAAACATCCTATTTTCAGGTCAAAATGAAGCTCTACACTCAAAACCATTCACTCTTGCTGAAAAACCAAACTTTTCCCTCAGACATCACACACACAAGCTTTCAAAAACACACACGCTACAACATAGTATTACACACTGGTGCAATAAATTCAAAACAATATTTCCAAAACTGGCAAGTTATGTTGCTTGTGGTTCAACCCCTCCAAAACCTTTTCACATGGACACAAAAGACACAACCAATGTATACATTGGCACATTTTTATTCATTAATGTACTACACAGCACAACTGTAAAAAAAACCTCCTCTATCGGGTTTAGAAAGGGAGAGTATGCAGGCAGAAAGATGTTAGAAAACCTCGGGTTATTGGTAAGCCAGTCACGAAACAGAGCAGCGCGATAAAAGCTGACATTATCCCAAACAACAACGTAACGAGGCTGCTCTGGCTGTGCTGGTTCCCTGAGGTCCAGCTGGTCCTTCTTCTCCCTCCTCCTCCTCCTCCTTCACCACATCCTCCTCCTCCCTCAGTACATCCTCCTCCTCTCCCTCCTCCTTCACCACGTCCTCCTCCTCCTCTTCCTCTTCGACCTATTCCTTCATTTCTCTGTGGATCCATTGTTCCAAAGCTCAGTGAACGGATTCGGGCCCTTTTATCTATT
>NW_015544236.1:201943-209439 GCF_001515605.1 Sinocyclocheilus anshuiensis
TCTTAAAATCAATTTTATACACCATCATTTTCGTTTCTATAATGTGTGAATATATCCCCTATCGTATTCCACAACAAAAACAATCAGCGCCTTGTTATCACTAGTTCTATTTTGATTTCCCGAGTCCGCTATTAGCATATAGCTCGTTAGCATCGCCAGCGTGGTTGCCGCTAATCTCGCTTACATTGCTAATACTCTATTCACACACATTACCATTGTTTTACCCCCTGTTACTTGCTTTAATGGCGGATGTGTGTCTACCTTTGAGTGCAGGTGAGGACACGTTAGGTGAGGTGAGGTGCACCGAATGCAGCTCGAGCTGGAGCCGTGGAGAAGCAGATCCGCAACCTGGTGGAGAGGCAGACCCAGCTGTGAGAGAGGAGAGCTGCGCTGGAAACATCCCAGGCTGACGCTCACAAGTCCGAAGTAAGTATACAGCGCGCTGCTAATTCTCCCACCACCTCTACTCCGTGTGTTTCTCTGCACAGGCCCGGTGCACCCAGGACGCGATCTTCCCAGATGTCCTTCACTCCGGCGCCGGGACACCACGGACCCTGGGTGCAGCCACAGCGAAAGACGCGAGCCAGGTCCCGGGCGACGACCTCTCCCTCTCCGCCACCTCCGGTCTTTGAGATCTCCACCCGGAACCGCTTTGCTCCCCTCCGCGAGACGGAACGCGACGCTGTGATCACCCGCGACGAAGATCATCGTGTCAGGACCGCTTCCCATGTATTGATGAGGACACGAAAGGTTCAGTAGACTTTTTGCTTTAAATGAATGGTTATTGTCATGGTGTAAAGAACAGAAACTGCTCTTTGTTAATAATTGGAATCTTTTCTGGGAGCGTCCTATAGTGTATGGTTTTGTAGATTTGGTGTGTGCTTCTGCTGTTTGAGCGTCAGCAACTGTGTGACGAGTAAAGATGTAGTGTTTAAGCAGTTGAAAAAAAAACTAAGTAAAGATCATGTTCCATGAAGATATTTTGTAAATTTCCTACTGTAAATATATGAAAACCTAATTTTTGATTAGTAATATGCATTGCTAAGAACTTCATTTGGACAACTTTAAAGATGATTTTCTCAGTATTTTGATTTTTTTGCACCCTAAGATTCCAGATATTCAAATAGTTGTATCTCGGCCAAATATTGTCCTATCCTAACAAACCATACATCAATGGAAAGATTATTTATTATACAACTTATGTATAAATCTAAATTTAAACAAATTGACCCCTATGCCTGGTTTTGTGGTCCAGGGTCACAAATGTGTCAGTTCCTCACGTAAAGCTTTCGTTTGACTACAGAAGTTTGGAAATATACTGTCATATGGGCTAATTTAATAGGCTTTTTGCCATTTTTGAGGCTCGTCAGCTTTCATCCCCATACACTTTCATTAAATGGGAAATAGCCATTTGGACATACTACAAAACATGTGTTGTGTTACTCCAAGGAAGAAAATCACATGAAAGAATTTTCATGTTTGCATAAACTATTCCTTGCTTTAGACCTTCTTTCCAACCGGTCCTTCTCTCTCAGGCTCTCTCTAAATAACACAGGCAATGGTGACACCTGCTGGGTACATTGTGTCTCTGCCTTACAAGGCAAAATATTACTAATTGTAAAAACAACTGTTGCAATTAATTTACTGTAATATACACTACCTTAAAGTTAATACATATAAAATAAAATAATGCAATACATTATAATACATTTGTTGTCTCTTTATTTACTTTCTTTGAGTTACACAAAATGCTATGAGTGTTTAAATATATATTAGAATTATTCTAATTTAAAATGAATCTGATGACAAATAAAAATGTTTCCTCTGGGAGAGCGGGGGAATTTTCCTGATAGCCTACTCTTCTGGTACAAATGAATGTAGATATCTAATCTTATCCCTAAACTATGTAAATTAGCCTTTAATTATTATTATTATTATTATTAATAAATAAGGCAAAATAGGCAAAAATGGCAAACATATAGGAAACATCCTTTCAAAACAAATTGGTAAAATAAATCTAGAAGAAATACATAAACGTATGTATGTGTGTATTCCCTATGTTATGGTGACAAAATGTCCCCACAAAGATGTCAATATCGAAAATTTAGGGGTAGGGGATAAAAATACAGTTTGTACAGTAGAAAAACCATTACGCCTGTGGAGAGTAAAGCATGGACACATGGAAATATGTATGTGTGTATATGTGTATACACCCTCTTACCATATTCTAGGAACAACATTGTATGCAAAGAGTGATCTAAATATGACAAAACCTCCCTTTGGGGACATTCTCATTTACAGAAATGGTAAAAAAATAGGATAGTAAACCGTAAGAAAAAAAAAATTAAAATCAGAAGAAAAATGGTAATGTCCTGTCAGAAAATCACCATTAGGTTTACCAAAACACAAGACAATTTGTAATTCAAAATATGGGATATTTTGTGTGTGTGTGTGTGTTGTAAAATGCAGAAAATGCCAGGTTAATTAGCCTATCGTATTTATAACTAGCTGGTTATAAAAACAACAGAGGTCTATAATTAATGTCTTTATTTAGGTGTGCTGTCTCTTTGGGTTATTCATGAATGGTGCCTTTTGTCCTTTTTGTAGCTCAACAGCGTCACATTCCCAGTTCACCTCATGTGAAAGAGCACACACTGCAAAACATCTGCAAAATCAACAAGCAGAGGATGTTGGGGCTTCGTGGGGACATCATAACTCTGGCCATGACCACATCAGTACAGCTAAAGTACGTGTGTCTGTGCAAAACCTCCCTTTGGGGACATCCTCATTTACAGAAATGGTAAAAAAATAGGATAGTAAACCGTAAGAAAAAAAAATTAAAATCAGAAGAAAAATGGTAATGTCCTGGCAGAAAATCACCATTAGGTTTACCAAAACACAACACAATTTGTAATTCAAAATATGGGATATTTTGTGTGTGTGTGTGTGTTGTAAAATGCAGAAAATGCCAGGTTAATTAGCCTATCGTATTTATAACTAGCTGGTTATAAAAACAACAGAGGTCTATAATTAATGTCTTTATTTAGGTGTGCTGTCTCTTTGGGTTATTCATGAATGGTGCCTTTTGTCCTTTTTGTAGCTCAACAGCGTCACATTCCCAGTTCACCTCATGTGAAAGAGCACACACTGCAAAACATCTGCAAAATCAACAAGCAGAGGATGTTGGGGCTTCGTGGGGACATCATAACTCTGGCCATGACCACATCAGTACAGCTAAAGTACGTGTGTCTGTGTTTGTCCCTGCAGCATCGCACGCTCGGCTCCTCCCTCGCTTCACCTCCGTCCCACTTTTCTCCTCGCTGTTTTCTGCAGATATTTGGGAGTCACATTGGCTGGCATGTGAGCAGAAGCTGAGGTTACATAATTCGTCTCATCCCCACAGGCTCCACACAATGTCCTCCTGTCTTACCCTCTCTCTCTCTCTCCTACTCGCATGCTACTATCAGACCCTCTTCACAAGCCCTTCTAGAGACTGAGGCTCCAGCATGTGATAACAAAAGTTATTCATAGAAATAAGAAGATATTTTGCAAGTAAAATGGTGTGTGCATTCCTGAAACCAAGTACTACAGGTCTGAATATGTAGAAATAAATCAAATTATTTTATGCAAAGGTTAAAAGGTATATATGTATGTGTTTGGTATATTGTGTTCAGCAAGTGTGGGGCATCAAGTAAAGTGGGACAAATGAGATTTGCGACTGATTGCCCTTGAAATATCAGGACGTCTGATTTGCCTGCCATCATCAAGCTTCAACATCACCATCACGCTGATCTCCACAGACTAATGAAAGGCTCTCAGATGTACATTTAGTCATTTAACAGACACTTTTATCCGAAGCAGCTTCTGAACATCTGAAGCAATGCCACAGTAATATAGGTGTTAAAACAGAAGGCCACACAACGAATCGGCGATCATGAAACACGGCCAATACTCCAGGGTCATAAACACAAAAACTAAACACCATTAGAGTAACACTCGACACAAATATAATGCAACAACCATTAAATATATCTATATCTATATATATGTCTATGTCTATATCTATATATCTATATATACAAGTCAGTTTTGGAACAATAAGATTTTTTATGTTTTTTAAAGAATTCTATTCTGCTCACCAAGCCTGAACTTATTTGATAAGCAAAAGCAGTAAAATTGAGAAATATTGTTACTATTTAAAATAACTGCTTTCTATTTGAATATATTTTAAAATATAATTTATTCCCGTGATCAAAGCTGAACTTTCAGCATCGTTACTCCAGTCTTCAGTGTCAGAAATCAGTCTAATATTCTGATTTGCTGCTCTAGAAACATTTATGATTATAATTATGATTATTATTATTATCAATATTTAAAACAGTTGAGTACATTTTTTTCAGGATTATTTGATAAGATCCAAAGATCAGCATTTATCTAAAAAAAAACAAAAAACTTTTGTAACATTATACACTATACCATTCAAAAGCTTGGAGTCAGTATAATTTTGTTTTTCTTTGGGAAAGAAATTATAGAAATTAATACTTTTATTTAGCAAGGATGTTGTTAATTGATCAAAAGTGATGATAAAGGCATTTATAATGTTACAAAAGATTTATATTTCAGATAAATGCTGTTCTTCTAAACTTTCTATTCATCAAAGAAACTGTTTTCAACATAGTAAAAATAATAAATGTTTGTTGAGCAGCAAATCAGCATATTAGAATGATTTCTGAAGATCATGTGACACTGAAGACTGGAGTAATGATGCTGAAAATACAGCTGCGCATCACAGGAATAAATTACATTTTGAAATATATTCAAATAGAAAACAGTTATTTTAAATAGTAAAACAATTTCACAATATTTCAAAATTGTATTTTTTTTTTCCGGATCAAATAAATGCAGGCTTGGTGAGCAGAAGAGAATTCTTTGAAAATCATAAAAATCTTGCTTTTCAAAAACTTTTGACTGGTAGTGTATATTTAACCCTCAACGGTTCTTAAAAATTATTTTACAGAAAAATTCTATATAGAATAAATAAATAATAAATAAATGATATATTGTGATTTTAAACCATCACTTTATATGGTAAAGCAACTTAACAGGTTTTAACTGTAGCATTTTATCCTGTAACAGTTAAAAATGACAACAATTTTATTTTTTGCAGTGATAGAATTTATAAATATTATTACAATATGTTCATATTCCGAATGCTTGTAGCATCACAAAAAGTTAGTGAACATGACAAACTAATGCATTATGTTAAAATGTAGTAATGTAATATTACATTATAATAATGAACTAATATAAAGAATAATATAATACAGATAATTTAAAGCTGTCAGGTGTTATAAGTAATAATAGCGTGTAATCCATTCATTTTAACTGTAGTACTGCATTCTGTTCTGCTGTATATTATTTGTAAATGCAGCACACACACACACACACACACACACACATCCATGTATAATCAAACTAATTCTCTCTGTGTGCGAGAAAGAGAGAGAGAGAAGGAACGAGGGCTGCTTCATCAGGCCAGTATTGATTCCTCTGTAGAAATCTATTTACATGTAATGAACAGCGAGACACATTCACCCAGGGACGCATCGCAAATGAAGAAATAGATTTGAGAGCCTGATGATATGAATGTGAAAAATCATCTGGAAAGTACACCTTGCCAAAAACCTTTTCTTCGCCTCTGATGAAAATAGGCCTGACAATCCATTTTTGTTGGCTGAGGGAGAAAATGTATTCCCAGTCATTCAGACACATGAGAAAATGAGTTTTGAAAAATTAATAGTCAATCCCCTCCAGAATGTGTGATTGCTTTCCCTCCACTGTGATTATATTCTGCCATGTTGAGAAGTCAGTGTCAAAGCAGAGAACCAACACACTCATATTTCAGCATTATTGACCTTTAATAGATTACATTTAATGCATTATGCTGAGAGTGAAATCAGATTTAATTGTTGATTTGATGTTCCTCTCAGAATCAATCAATCTTCCAAATGTAAGCAGGGAATGTGGAGGGTTGAGTACGATTACTTGACCTTCATCTTCAGCATACGGGGCTCTGGAGGTGTTCAGAGGGGTTTAGGGCATAGTTTTATGGAAGTTGCTGGGTGGTTACTGTGTTTTCTGGGTGTTTTTTCACCCCCACGTCTCTCTTATATGCTGCTCTCTATGACTCGAGTCCTTCCATCGATGTGCATCTGTGGGATTTTCTCGCCTTGTGAAAACAAAGTGAAAATGGTGCATGTGATCACTTAGTAAAGTAAAAGCACATCTCTCGTCAACACACAAATGATTTGAGGAACCATACCTTTAGCACAGTCCTGTGGGAACAATTACAGTGATGCTTGCTACACTGCAAAAAAAAAAAGACATCTGTGAAATTTATAGTAGAAAAAAAAAACAAAAAAAAAAAACAAACAAACAAGCAGCTGTGATTGCCAGAACTTTACCATAAAAATACAGTAGCAATATTTCAAGTTTTATCTATCTATCTATCTATCTAAATTCATCAATTAATGTATTTTGTATGTTAAATTCTATAAAACATAATGGACATAAATTTTCATACAATCTTCAGTAAGAATCTCCATGCCATGTGCTATTTAAAATGATCTGCAGTTTTTGTGATTTCACTTCATTTTCCATGTCTGTGCAATGTTCAGAAATTACAATTCAATAACTGCAAGGCAGATTTAAGAGCAATATGGAGCTGTCATTATGAATTTTAACGAGCAAAGATTTTTCGACATGAATTTCAACCAACCGAACGCACAACACACAATTTGCAAATAATCATATCTCACTAATATTGCACTGTAATAATAGTGAAAATGACCAAATGACTGAGATGTCTTTTCTTAAATGAACTGACCTAACTAGCGTGTTTTAATGATGCAGTATGTCTAAACTGGCTCCATTTTCGTTTGGCAGAGATTCTGTTTCCTGTTCTTGAGATGTTAGTTGACCTTCTGCGTGATAAACAGGGCTAATTATGTTTGGAGTGGTCTTTACCGTTCGTGGCCATGCAGCGTTATAATAATGAGACGGCAGAGTGACTCAAACCCCCCGAGCCAATCAGACTCTACAGCACGCTTGATGCGCTCCGAGCCAACAGAGGAAACATGCATGACTGTTTCGTGGTCTTCTGTTGGGAGAATGTGAGCATTTGCGCTACAAGAATGAGCGCTGGAGTATTGGATGCTGTATTTGGTCTGTGTGGTCATGATGCTGAGATGTGAGGTCATTAGCTTTAGCACATTCCTCTTCCATTCATGCCTGTCTGTTTGACTCTGTCTCAGGACAGCTCAGAGCTTTTCTGAGGAATCTAAAATTATCACCAGCATCCCAAAACCCCTCCACTGGCTGTCATAATAGATACGGGTGCTCACGCTTGTATTGATGACATTTGTACAGTTGTAAATACACACACACACACACACAAACACAAACACAAACACAAACACACACACACACACACACAC
>NW_015544236.1:209449-212227 GCF_001515605.1 Sinocyclocheilus anshuiensis
TATTATACAAATTTGTGTCCTCATAAACCACATAAACATGCACACACACACACACACACACACACACACACACAAATATAGAGATATTTCTTGTGTCACACAAGCTGAATCTCACAAAATCTGTCTGGAAATGTCTGAATCATGTTTTGCTCCAAAATCACATGGAAAAAATGAAAGAGACTAAAGCACATTTTAGAAAAAGTCTGATTTTTGCATTAAGGCATTTTCATAACAATTAAACACATTCATCCCAAATTATCATCACTGTAATGCTAAATAAAAAAAATAAAAAAATAATAATAAATAGATAAATAAATATTCTTATTATTGTTGTTTAGGCCTACATTATGGAACGTCTCGGTTACGTATGTAACCCTCGTTCCCTGAAGGAGGGAGCGGAGACGTCACTTCGGTGACTGACGAATTGGGGTCTCGCTTCGAGAGACCTATCTATTTCGAGTGTAAACTAAACGAGCCAATGGTCATTGGCATGATAATTGCATCCAGCTGCCGCTGATCACAGCGTGAGCATAAAAAGGCAGCCAATGCAACGCATACCAGGTTTTCGCTTTAGAGCCGAGCGATAACATCGTTCTGCGTTCCCTCCTTCAGGGAACGAGGGTTACATACATAACCGAGACATTCACTCTTTCAGTCGGTCACTCTTGTCGTCACGTCGGTGATCGACGAATTGGGATCCCTACCAACGCGCCATGGATGCTGCCCCTTTCAGTGTCCTGTGCGAGCCACCTGCGCCCTTTTTTGGTGTAGGCCGAGGCTTGCAACAAGAAGACCAGTCACCATTGTCATCGCACTACCCACTCAGTGAGATTGAATAACGCTGGGAAAACATACCCGTTCCACTTGGAACAGGAACGTTGCGGAAGCCCCATCCTTCGCTTAGGCCTCTACATATGGAACTCAGCCCTCTACCGGTTCTCACAGATTCATCGAGTGAGGGCCTGGCGCCGGACATTCCGCCACGTCTGGCTGCCGAGGGGATGGAGGAGCTCGACAGGGTCAACAATACGGACTCTCTGGAGTGGTTTTAGCAAGCCGACACTAAACCGGGGCCTCTCAGTGCCTCTACCCGTTTGAGGTGAGAACACAGGAGGATACCGGCTCCACACGAAGGCTATAGAATCTAGTGAACGTGTTGGGGGTCGCCCAGCCCGCAGCTCTACCAATATCTGTCAGCGAGCTGCCACGAGCCAGTGCCCAGGAGGATGCAACACTTCTAGTAGAGTGAGCTCGGAACCTGAGTGGGCAGGGCATACCCTGTGCCTGATAAGCCAGGGTGATGGCATCCACAATCCAGTGGGCCATCCTCTGCTTAGAGACGGCACTCCCCTTCTGCCGCTGTAACAGACAAAGAGCTGGTCTGAGGTCCTAAAGCTTTGTGTCCGGTCTATGTAGCATCTCAAAGCTTGGACATGACAAAGCAAAGCTAAGGCTGGGTCTGCCTCCTCCGGGGGCAGCACTTGCAGGCTCACCACCTGATCCCTGAAGGGAGTAGTGGGAACCTTTGGCACATAGCCGGGCCGGGGCCTCAGGATTACCTGGGCCGACCGAAAATGCGTGCAGGTCCCCTACCCTCTTGATGGAGGCGAGTGCAAGCAGGAGCAGAGTTTTCATAGATATAAACTTCAGCTCAACTGACTGCAAAGTCTCACTGCTGTAGTGTTTTGCACAGGTCCCAAGAGACAGGTCCCAAGAGGGTATGGAGGGGGGCCGTGGAGGATTTAACCTTCTCGCCCCCCTAAGGAACCTGATGACCATGTCATGCTTCCCTACCGACTTCCCCTCCACGGGGTCATGGTGAGCAGCAATCGCAGTAACATAGACTTTAAGGGTGGAGGAAGACAGCCTTCGCTCCAACCCCTGCTGCAAAAAGGAAAGCACGACACTGATCGGGCATGTCTGAGGGTCTTCTCGGCGAGAAGAACACCACTAGACGAACAGGTTCCACTTCAAGGCGTAAGTGTGTCTCGTAGACGGTGCTCGCGCAAAAGTGATGGTGTCAACTACCTGCTGGGGTAGGTCACCTAGACCCTCCGCGTTCCGTCCAGGGACCAGACATGAAGTTTCCAGAGGTCTGGACGCGGTGTCCCGTATCGGAGTCAGTAGATCCTTCCTCAGAGGAGTCTGCCAGGGAGGGGCTGTCGTGAGGATAATTTGTTCGAGGAACCAGGTACGAGTGGGCCAATATGGCGCCACAAGCAGGATCTGCTCCTCGTCCTCCCTGACCTTGCACAGCGTCTGTGCGAGAAGGCACACTGGGGGAAATGCATACTTGCACAGGCCCCGCGGCCAGCTGTGTGCCAGTGCGTCCGTGCCAAGTGTTCCCTCGGTCAGGGAGTAGAACAACTGGCAGTGAGAGGTTTCTCGAGAGGCAAACAGATCTACCTGAGCAGCTCCAAAACGTCTCCAAATCAGCTGGACCGTCTGGGGATGGAGTCTCCATTCTCCCGGGAGCATAGCTCGTGACAGCTCGTCGGCCGTACGGTTGAGCAGACCTGGAATGTGAATGGCACGAAGTGACCTCAGAACCTTCTGACTCCAAAGGATGAGGTGGCGGGAGAGTTGCGACATGCAACGGGAGCGCAGACCACCTTGTCGGTTGATGTACGCAGCAGTCGCCGTGTTGTCCATTCGAACCAGCGCGTGCTTGCCTCGTAAGCGCCCTTTGAGACGGTTCAAGGCAAGGCGCATCGCTAACAACTCTAGGCAATTGATATGCCAGTGCAGTTGGGGGCCCGTCCATACCCCCGACAGTGC
>NW_015544236.1:212277-215660 GCF_001515605.1 Sinocyclocheilus anshuiensis
CTGCCAGTGAGTGGTTTCTGGAGAGGCAAACAGGTCTACCTGAGCAGCTCCGAAACGTCTCCAAATCAGCTGGACCGGAGTCTCCATTCTCCCGGGAGCGTAGCTTGTGACAGCTAGTCGGCCGTAGAGTTGAGCAGACCTGGAATGTGAATGGCACGAAGTGACCTCAGAACCTTCCGACTCCAAAGGAGGAGGTGGCGGGCAAGTTGCGACATGCAACGGGAGCGTAGACCATTTTGTCGGTTGATGTATGCAATGGCCGCCGTGTTGTCCATTCGGACCAGCACGTGCTTGCCTCGTAAGCACCCTTTGAGATGGTTCAAGGCAAGGCGCACCGCCAACAACTCTAGGCAATTGATGCAGCTGCCATATGCCCCAGGAGCCTCTGAAATTGTTTCAGTGGGACCGTTGTCCTGCCCTTGAATGAATTCAAGCAGTTCAGCACCGACCGCACACGTTCCTCTGTGAGGTGTGCTGTCTGTTCGACTGAATACAACTCCATACCGAGAAAAGAGATTCTCTGCACCGGGGAGAGTTTGCTCTTTTCCCAGTTGACCCGAAGACCCAACTGGCTGAGGTGCCGGAGCACCAAGTCCCTGCGTTCGCACAACTGAACCTGAGACTGAGCTAGTATAAGCCAATCGTCGAGATAGTTGAGGATACGGACACCCTGCTCTCTGAGGGGAACAAGAGCCACCTCCGTGACTTTCGTGAAGACATGGGGAGACAGGGACAGCCCGAAGGGCAGGACCTTGTACTGATATGCACGTCCCTCGAAAGCGAACCGCAGAAATGGTCTGTGGCGCAGAAGGATCGACACATGAAAGTATGCGTCCTTCAGGTCGATCGCTGCAAACCAATCTCGGGGACGGATGCACCCGAAGAACGGTAACTTGCGAAGGGCCCGGTTTAAGACACGCAGGTCCAAGATTGGCCGTAACCCACCGCCTTTCTTGGGTACAATGAAGTAAGGGCTGTAAAGGATGCCACTGAATTTGCGGGGATGTCGGGTGAACTGAATTGCATAGCCGAGGCTGATGGTCCGCAGAAGCCAGCGAACGCTCTCGAACCGCCCGCTGCTGCCTGCTACAGAGGAGGATGAGTGTGGTCCGGAGTTGATCAGTCCGTGACTCTCCGTGCCCTCTTGGGACCCAGAGATAGAGAAAACTGCTCTTTTGTCGAGAATTTGGGTATCATCGACCGTGAGGCTGACGGCGGGGAAAAACGAAACAAAAAATTCTCCACCCGGCCCCCCACCGGGGGAGGGAGTGGTGCGTTCACCATCTTCTGAAGGGGCAGATCCCTCCATCTCTGGGTCGCCCGTCTCAGGGCTGCTTGCCCTTCCGCTTGCCGCCAGGTTTGGCGGGGGCCTGGATGGGCTGGGCGGCCTGTCTACGCCCGGCTCCACGGCGCTGCTTGGCTGGAGGCTGCTGCGGATGCGATGACCAAGAGAACCCACGGTGACCTTCGTCGCTCAGAGCGCGAGGTCAGTAGCGGTTCGGAGCTCTTTCAGAACTTCCGGATCGTGACCACCCTCGTGCAGGTCCTTCAGTGCCTGAGCCTGGTGGACCTGCAGTAACGCCATGGCGTGCAGGGCGGAGGCAGCCTCTCCACAATCCGCATAAGCACCGCCGGTCAGACCAGACAAGTGCTTACAGGCCCGGGAGGGAAGGGCCGGTTTGCCCTGGCAGGTGGAAGCAGTACCAGGGCACAACTGCATCGCTACTGACCGCTCCACCGGGGGCATCTCCGTATACCCCTTGGCTGCCCCAACATCGAGGGTGGTGAGGGAGGAGGAACTACTAGGCCGATTTCTGGCAGTAAAAGGTGCCATCCACGATCTAGTGAGCTCCTCATGCACCTCCGGGAAGAAAGGCACTGGGGCGGGGCGCTGAGAACCAGCGCGAGCCACCCCGAGAAACCAATCATCCAACCTCGAGGGCTCGGGACGCGGTGGAGGTTTCCTCTCGAGCTCTACCCTCTCGGCGGCACGGGAAAGCATAGCCAACATCTCTGGATCCGATTCAGGCGTTGCCACCATCCCAGAGGGCGGCAGCGCAGCTGAATCTTCCTCTCCAGAGAGCTCTCCCTCCGATGCAGTGATCGACATCCGGTCGTCGGGAGGAGCCCCGAGGGATACAGCTGGTACGCTCTTTGAAGAGGGCCCAGCGCGTTCCTTCGGCGGCTCGGCTGGCTGCGGAGCAGTGGGCCCCCGAGGGTAGGTTCCCTGAGGGGTTTGCCACCACTGTAACCCTCAGACCACCCGTGCTGCTGCTGGAAGTAGTCTTCTCCTGGCTGCCACCAGAATGAGCACTAGATCGCGACAGAGGCAACGGAACTCTGCCCCCCTGGAGGTATCGAAGCCTGGTCCGCAGCTCCGAGATGGTCATTTTCCCGCAATGGGAACGTGACTCATCCACGAACGCCACCTCAGTGTGTTTAATGCCCAGACACGTGAGGCAGCGATCGTGACCATCACCCGGCGCCAGGTAACGACCGCATCCAGAAACGCATGGGTGAAACGGCATCTTTAAAAAGACGATCTGCCGTCTTTACAAAGACGCACCCATGTGAGTTCTTTTAGAGAAAATTGTCTCTTTCAGGGAAATGCTATTTTACATGCTGAGACGCACAGGGGAGATGGCCACTTGCAGCATGACAGAGGGTAGTGCAGCCTGAAGTGCGCAACCCACTCGACACAGGAACGACCACCGCTGAAGCGCCGTCCTCCAACACCAAAAGCTTCCAAGAGCGCATTGAACTCGTAGTTCACTGAAGACACTGGTAAGAGCAGAATGATGTTGTAGGTATGCGTTGCATTGGCTGCCTTTTTTTGCTCACGCTGTGATCAGCGGCAGCTGGATGCAATTATCGCATGCCAATGACCATTGGCTCGTTTAGTTTACTCTCGAAGTAGATAGGTCTCTCGAAGCGAGATCCCAATTCGTCGGTCACCGACGTGACGTCGAGAGTGACCGACTGAAAGGGAACTATATTTTATATTTAAAATCTGATTATTTTAAATATTTAATGAAGAAAGTTCACTTCTCAGGTAAAAAGTAAATAAGTTTGTGGCAAAAATAAAAAATAGCCTACTTGTTTCTGTTTGGTACTGTGACTTGACTTGCTTGGTTTGTTTGCACTGTGACGTGAGACTTCCTTGAGACTTGAACATGTGAGATTTACCCCCACCTCTGGTTATTATTATTATTATTATTATTATTATTAATACTACTACTACTAGTAGTACTGTTATTATTATTATTATTATTATTAATATTTCAGTTTTTTTCTGACTTTGTGGCTTTACAAAAGTACAGTTTGACCTGCACACACACACACACACACACACACACACACACACATATGTTTTTGTGAGTTTT
>NW_015544236.1:215870-255483 GCF_001515605.1 Sinocyclocheilus anshuiensis
ATACACACACACACACACACACACACACACACACACACACACACACACACACACACACACACACACAAAAGCACTTTCTGTGGCGGATACATGTGCGCAGTCTGACAGATGCACGACCCCCAGTCACTCTCAGAGACTCCACAGCACGCACTGCATCACAACATCATCATTTCTCGCAGTCAAACACACGCGCCTGCGCTCCTCCTGAGTCCTGCAGACAGTGAGCTGCTGACAGCTCAGTATTCTCAGTGAAGATGCGCTCAGTGTCCATCAGGCGGCAGTGTTCAGCCGCGCGGCTCAGAGCCACGCAAACCCACGCCATCCCCACCGTGCTGTCTGTCTGCTCTTTATCGCTCTCTGCACCTTGGAGGGGGTAGAGCGAGCGCGCTCCCGCTCAAAGAATGTACTAAATCCCTCCTTTGATTTCGCTTTTTTTGGGAGGGTGGGATTGGGGGGGGAATCCAGCAGCCAGACAAGCAAGGACAGGCAGGAATGTAATAGGGCCTGAAAACCTTAGAAGCATAACTGAGGTTGATTTTTTTAAATGCATTTGAAAAACAAAATGTATGCATTTGATTAAAAACAAACCAGTCAATGAAAGAGATAATTCAGTAATATATATATCACATTGCAATGTGTTCAGGAGGCATATATAAAAACAAAACAAAACAAAATAACAACAACAAAACAAACACTATAATAATAATAAACAGTCCTAATCAAAATGACAACCATAATATATCAGCAATAAAACATGATTTCCCCATCCTCACAAAGTGACAGTAAAGAACCATTTGCACACGATTTGAACTCAAACTCAAGCAAGTTATTTGTCGTTTGAAAGTATCTATGTTCCACTCTTATTCTGGATTCCACCAAAGCAATAAAAAGCTGAAGAATATTTATATTTCGCCCTTCAGCAGCCAGTCTAGATGACTTCCAAATGGCTAATTTGGCTTGTCTGATTATGAGGTTTGCTACAGTACACTGCTGTCTGTGCGCTCTTGAATACTTACATCCATAGATAAAAAGTGTCTTGTTAAAAACAAAACCCAAGTTCCCAAGTAAAACTTCTATCAATGTAAATAATGGAGCCAATCTAAAACACTCAGTGAAAACATGAAAAATAGATTCTGGTAAAGAACAGAAAATACAAGAGGACGAAACATTCATGTTAAATTTACAAATGTGAGAATTAGTGGGCAATGCACAATGTAGTAGCCTCCACTGCAAATCTCCAAGAAGGAGAAACATCAGCAGGAACTGTTAAAAATCCTCTCCATTTTGTATCACCTCTGTCTTTGATATGCTCAAAATTAGTGCTGGGCGGTATACCGGTTCATACCGAATACCGGTTTTTATTTTTGTTATGATATGAATTTTGAAAATACCGCAATACCGGTGTATGTCGCTTAAACAACGTTCGGAACGCAATACTGTTTGAAAGGGGTGTTGCACTGTGGTGAGGGAACAGCTGTATGTGTTACTAAGCGTGAAAGTTCAGAAACTGAAGCTGTAGAACTAATAGAACGTGATGACACAGAAGAACTCATCCACAATATCCACATCGACCGCCACAAATATCCACCGCCCCCTGCCAACATGTTGCAAGAGAGGTGTCACCACCAACACGACAAATCATTTTAATTTAATAGATCGTTAAAGATTGTGAACATGATTCAAACACCAACATGATTCTATTCCTAAATTACAGTTTCCTCAACCTTTGACGTGTGCAATCAATGTAGTGATAACTTGGTTCGTCCGTGCAGCATACGATCACATCAGTGTGATTTGAACATTTGAATCTGCGTTCGCGCTGCCGCTGACCTCAAGAGAGCAGCTGTCTGTCATGAATTAAACAGACACTTTTCAGACACACAGTATCATTATTTCTGTTACAAACATTCAAATCACAGAAGTACTGGGATAAAAGTTTATAGTTCAGATATAAACTGTGTGTACGATGTGGCCTATCAAGACAGAAGCCACCAAAAGTTCTGAGCAAAGCCAGACCAAACGACACCCATGGCCTAAAATCCACAGGGTAGAGTAGGTTTTGGACTGTCTTTAACCTCATAGCTTTAACCTTGGCTGCCAAATCAGTCAACCCTTGGCCCCCTTCATTCACTGGTAAATAAAGGACAGCAGGGGGAAGCCAGTGGTAGCCATCCCAGAAAAAATCAACAGAAAAAATCAACAAAAAAAATCTTCTGCAGACGTTGCAACAAACCTTTTGGTGGGTCAAGCACATTTAAGTGATGCCACATCATGGAAGCTACCAAGTTGTTATTAATGAGCACTCTTCCCCTATATGACAATTGAGACCATTTCCATCGTTGTAAACGTCCAGAAACGTTTTAAAAAAATACCATCCCAGTTCTTCTGAACATCCCAAGGAAAACTCCCAGCACTTTAAACCCTTCCAGACTCCAAGAACAGTTCTGAGGAAGTACTGGAGGGCCCCCATTCTCCCATTTACCCATTAAAAAGGATGCACAATTTTGCCAATTGATTCGAGAGGAGGAGGCTTTCTGATAAACCTCCAGAGATACTCCCAAATCCATAACATCCTGAGCAGATCTAATGATAACAGTAACATCATCAGCATAGGCACTAAGTCTAGCAGTTATCAGATCTGAGGTAGACGGACACAGTGTTGATATGCCACCCAGCTTGTTTCTTACTGAGACCAATAAAGGTTCAATAGCAATGACATATAAGATTCCTGAGAGACCACACCCCTGCCTTATGCCTCATGCTTACTCTGAAAGGTCTTGTAAGGGTACCATTAATTTTGAGCATGCTATATGTGTCAGTATACAAGAGTCTTATAAAGGCAATAATAAATGGACTGAAACCAAAAGCCTCAAGGCACTTAAACAGGAATCCATGATCCACCCAATCAAAGGCTTTCTCCTGGTCCAAAGAGACAAAACCAATGTTAAGATTGTGTACCTTAGCAAAAGAAATCAAGTCCCAAATCAAAAAAAATATTATCAAAAATGGGCCTTCCTGGAATGCAGTATGACCGATCTGCATGAATCACTGAGGAAATGTAGAGTTTAATTCTGTTAGTTAAAGACTTTGAAAGTATCTTATAGTCAACTCCGAGTAAAGAGACTGGACGCCAGCATCTGATGTCTTCAAGATCACCCTTTTTAGGCAATAGGGTGACCACAGCTCTACGTAGACTCACTGGAAGTGTACTTCTTTTAAAACTCTCCATAAAAACAGAAAACAAATCCCTTTCGATGACAGGCCAAAAATGTCTTTAAAATTTTGCATTAAGTCCATCCAATCTTGGCGCTTTGCCAGAAGACATCTCTTGAACAGCTACAGATAGTTCATCAAAAGTCAATAGTTTATCAAGCATAGATTTCTCCCCTTCTGAAAACTGAGGTAAATCCTGAAGGAGAAGATCAGCCATCTCCTCATCACAAGGTTCAGCTCTGTAAAGATCCTCATAAAAGGACAGTGCATAAGAAATAATCCCATGACCATCAGTGATCCTCCTCCCCTCTGGAAGTTTCAAACAGCCTAAAATCTTCTTATCCACAGTCTTCTTCTCCAGGTCAAAGAAAAAAGACGTAGGACCATCCATATTATTAAAAGTTAAAAATCTTGCATGAATAAGCATCTCCTGAGCTCTTTCCTCCAATAGATTCCACAAAAGAAATTTGTTGCGTTCCAAAGACTCAGTGGTATCAACAACGTCCCCTTCAATATTAAGCTGAAGTATCTCTTGTTCAAACTGTGCCATCTTATTGTCCAAGGAACTTTTAATATAAGCAGAATAACTCTGGCAAAACAATTTGATTTGAATTTTGCCGATGTCCCACCACTGGCTCAGGGACTTATACTGCATTTTCCTCTCTCAGTTTTAAGATTTTCAAAGAAAATAACATGTTCTGACCCAATATTGGATGCATACATATTGACAAAAGAAAAATCAATCCCATGAATAGTTACATCAACTCTCAGCAATCGACCAGAAACTAGTTCAAAAATACTAACAGGTTGCTCTTTGTAATCAGGTGCCAGCAGTATAGCCACCCCTGCACTGACACTAGAGCCATGACTCAAGATCGCATGACCCTTCCATTCACTTAACCACTTTATCTGATTATTCACATCTGTATGTGTTTCCTGTAAAAATACCACACTGGCACTCTTCATCATAATAAAATCAAAACGACTAGCCCTTTTCATAGCATCACGGCACCCACTGATGTTCAATGAACTAAGTCTCAAAGGTGCCATGAAAATAAGTATAACATAGACACTCAATAACACCAATCCACAAAAGTATTTTTCAGGTAACCAAGCCATACAAATTTTTTACCTTTTTTACCTTACATTTAAGGAACTTCTAACATTACTAAGAAGCTTTTTAAGACGATACCATTTGGGTTTGTCAAGCTCATCAAAGGAAGCTTTTGTCATAGCCATTGTACCAGACAGCAAAAACATTTTTAAATCAGGAAAATATGACTACATTTTGGGTTTGCAAAGCCCCTTTGTATTATCAAGAAAGTTATTAATCTGCTGAACAGAATAAAGTTTAGTCGTACCTCCAGAGGCAGGCTCTGAATCCATCGCGTCCTTTTCCATTATCTCTGTGTCTTCTTCACATTCCTTGTCGGAATCATCCATTTGTAGCTTTAAATCCACAAGTTCTTGAGATGAAATGTCATCTTGACTCTGAATAAATGAGTCATCAATAGTTGCATTACTCTCAGTTTTGTCAGGCTGCATTTGTTTTCCAAAACAAAACGAATCGGTCTCAGGCACGGACTGCAAGCACACCTGTTCCGGGCTCGTCTCTGCCTGCGGTACAGCGGGAATATGACTCGGCCCGGCCGCCTCCTCAGCAGCCTCCACCGGGCCATCTTTAGAGGCAACCAGTGCCGGTCTCTCGGGCAAGTCACCCAGCGCCGAAAACACCTCACCTGGCTGGGGCGACTCTCGCTGTTCTCCGCATCTGCAGCCGGAGCCGCAGGAAGGCCTGCCGGCCTGTCTCGATTCGGGCAAGTTTGTCTAACGTGTCCAAAATCAAAACATAAAGCATCTCATCGAGTCTGAATTAATAAAAAATAGTGTAATCTTGGCCATCAATGCTTAGTTTCACCGACAGATTTAACGGATCACTCTGAGAATTCAAAATCATAAAAGCCTGACGCCGAAAAGACATTACATGTTTAATATCAGGATTTTTACATCCGAGTGGAATCATTTTAATAGGACTCACTATTTTCCCATACCTCTGGAGTATTTGCTCTAGTTTTTCGTTTTTAACAAACAGAAGTACGTTCGATAAAACAACTTTCTTGGACGGGCTTGACAAAGGCAATATAGGCACAAAAGTGTCGTTGATTATCAACCCAGTTTCAATCAAGTCATCCACCATTTGACTTTCACTGAGAAAGAACACGATGGCTTTATTCATACAGGAGGCAGATCTGATGTTAGCGCCACTGACCTCCGCACTCACGGCTATCAGACAATCCTCTACTGACACCTGGGCATCAGGCATGCATTTACAACCATGCCTGAGTGTTAACAGCGAGAAATCTCCCGCTTCCGACCCCATTATCCCCACTCACTGACCGAAGTCAGGGATAATTACTTTCACGGACTTTTACATTAACTGTTCCCTCCTGGTGGAATGACCTGCCCAACTCAATCCGAGCAGCTGAATCCTTAGCCATCTTCAAGAAACGACTAAAAACACATCTGTTCCATCTTTATTTCACCCTCTAAATCTAGCACTTTCTATTCTATTTTATGTTGACAAGTCAGATGTAAGGGTTGAAAAGACATCCATCTTCCCTGGAGAGTCCAGGAACAGCAGCACAAAGAGAGAGGTATGGCTCCACAGCCGAGGAAACGCGCTCTCATTTCCAACCCAGCCTCAAAGAGTCAAAGATCTCCTTCACAGCGACAAGATTCATCTTTGTTCCAGAGATTAAACTCTATTTGATGGATGCACTTTCTTTACCCATGTGAACGTGGAAGGAGTCACAAAACAAGTCCAGTTTTGATCATGCATTCTAGAAATGTGTCTGGCATGTGTAATTACATTTGAACTGTTAAAAATGGAGCACTTTATTTTCAAGTGCCGTAGTCACAGGTGTTGCATGCGTTTAGTGTGATAACAACACCAGTTAATCAATAAAACACTAAATCAAACCCTAACCCTACATGTTAATTAATAGATAATAATGCAAAATCAAAAATATTATAAAATAATAATAATTAAAATTCAAAATCTTATTTACCAGTGTAGCATACATTTATATTTTTGATGTTACTAACATACATTGGTTAAGCCTTGACAACTTTGCTTTAGTTAGTTTCATGCACATTACTGCAAAAAATATAAAAGGACTGGGAAATAATGAGAGGTTTTATGAATATGGCATTAATAACCCATTCAGAAATGTAATATATGACATATATTGCCCTGTATCAGGAGTGATATTGATATATGTTACCTATAAGGTGATATTAAATTTTCACACGCATACATTCTCTGGGTAGATACAAGTTTATATAACGTATAAAATCCCCATAGCAAAATTTTTATATGTTAATAATATCTGTACGATGATTTTTATGTGGTATTATATTTAGCAACCACTTACGTCAACAACATATATACAGTGCCTTGCGAAAGTATTCAAACCCCTTAATTTTTTTCACATTTTGTTATGTTGCAACCTTATGTTAAACTGCTTTAAATTACTTTTTTTCCCACATCAATCTACACTCCATACATCACAATGGCAAAGCAAAACAGAACTGTCATAACTTTGTAAATTTATATAAAAAAAAACTGAAATAAGTACATTGCATAAGTATTCAAACCCTTAACTCAGTACTTAGCTGAAACATCTTAACAGCCTCAAGTATTTTTGGGTATGATGCGACAAGCTTTGCTCATCATCATTTGGCAATTATCTGCCATTCTTCACCTCACCTGTTCACCTCTCAAGCTTTGTCAGGTTGGATGGGGGCAGATGCACATTTTCAGGTTTCTCCAGAAATATTTGATTGGGTTCCATCCCAGGCTCTGGCTGAACCACTCAAGGACATTCACAGAGTCGTCTATAAGCCACTCTTGCTGTGTGCTTAGGGTCACTGTCCTGTTGGAAGGCGAGCCTTCTGCTCAGTCTGAGGTTCTGTATTTCTGTATTTCTGAGGATCTCAATATTTTGGTGCATTGAGCTTTTCTATTACTCTGACGAGTCCCTCAGTCCCTGCCGCTGAAAACAGCCCCACAGCATGAGGCTGCTACCAGCACACTTTACTTTTGGGCTGGTACTCTGCAGGTCATGAGCAGAACTGGTTTCCACAGATCGGTGGAGTGTTTCAGCGATGATTGTCCTTCTGTAGGTTTCTCCTATCTCCACATATGATCATGAAACTAGAATGACCATCAGGTTCTTCGTCACCAGTCTAACCAAAGACCTTCTCCATCAATTGCTCAGTTTGGCCAGGAGGCCAGCTCTAGGAAGAGTCCTGGTTGTTCCAAACGTTTTCCATTATGGATAATGGAGGCTACATGCTTCTTTGAACCTTCAATGCAGCATAATTTTTTTCTGAACTCTTCCCAAGATGTGTGGTTTGATGCAATCCTGTCTTTTTTTTGCCATATTAGTGCTGAGGTGTCAGGGATTTCGGTACGCATGCTTTTTTTTTTGGAAGCTGCTCTGCGAGCTCATATCCCATCAGTCAGCAGTCTCAGAATCACTCTGCTAACAGACGTCTTTAATGCCACACTTGATGCATTTGACAGCTGCCCTGTAAGGAAGGTATGGAAATGCTGCGCGTCTCTGCTCAAGTCATGATATCATCTTCCTGTCATGTCAAGCCAGAGGATGCTGTGTTCCACATACCAGAGACACACACACAATGTATACATAAATGAAAATGTAGTTCTCAAATCATGCATTCATGCATTTTCAACTATGGTGCATCAAGACATCACAGATTTGGTTAAATTTGGTAGCGATGGCAGAGGGGATGTTTTTCAGGGAATAAAGTTGAATAAAGCACATGTGCTATGGACCAATTTTTCATTGTGCTATTTTTGTTAGTCATTTTGGGAGCTCAGCAGCATCTGTCCCTATTCACTTGGACGGAAAAGCAGCAACATGAATGTACTGCCTTAACTAAACCTTTTCCAAACAACTGGAGTATAAGATGACAGAATTCAGCAATTATCTTAGGTCATATGGTTGGTGTGAATCTGCGTTGGATTGTAGATGTTACTCATGTTTTTATTTGTTATACCCATGACACGTGTGTCTCATCAGAAAGAGCCAAGAACTTCCTTAGAGGACTCCCTGTAAGAAACTCACAAACACAGGAACCGGTCAAACAGTACCATTTTTGAAAACCTAAAAAAAAACAAAACAAAAAAAACTGTCTGCCTCCTCTTGACATTTATGTCTCTATTGCCCTATAGAATTGATAGAGCCTCATTGTAAAGTAAATGTGCAGTAATGTGCTCTATCCGTCTTGCTGACAGGTGGAGGGAGCCCACATAGATTTCCTTCTGCTGGAGCTGTGAAATGAGAATGTATCCTCTGAACCGTCTCAACCAAGCACACAGACTCTTCCAAAAAACTACAGTGGCATACTTGAATTCATGCAGCAGCTTTATCCTTTCTGTATTTTCTTATTTTTCAACCAATCCCTCAACCTTTCACATATTTGTATTTTAATGCACCATATCGAGGCTCACTGGACATACTGTTTATCATATTTCCTGATGCTTCATTGGCCTAATGCAGTGACTTTGGGAATTATTCAAATAATTTGTGTCATTTGTTGGTGATAAAACCTTTTTGGCAGTATTCTACTGTACAAGCAATACCCCACAAATTCAATAAAATTTCAAAAATAAAATCACAAGGTTAGCTGATCACCTTGAACTCCATATAGCTGTTCGTTGATTCTGTAATTATGGCTTTCATCAACAAGCAGATGAAATGAGACCAATTTTCTGGTTAAGATGTGAGTTTTCTCATAAGCCACTCCTCTGCCGTGCCTTAGCCTGAATGTAAATCACCCTAAAATGAAGCTGTTATTTACTCTCTAATCAAATCAAAACATTGGTCAACTCAACATATCAAATATGGTGACATGTCAATAACAGTGACATAACACACAAAACCAGACTATTTGTATTAAACCACTGGAGTGGTGTGAATTCCCTTCTTACATTTATGCTCTTTTTGGGACCTAAAACTTTTGGACCCAGCTGACTTTTTTTTTTTTGAGTTCCACAGAAGACAGAAAATGATACATAGAGTTTGGAAGTACAAGAGGGTGAGTATATGATGATAGAATTTTCATTTTTTTAGTTGAAGTATCCTTTAATTCCAACTAGAAACATTAAAATGCCCATAACAAAAGTTCAATAGTGACCTATGAAGGAAAATATGGAGATAGAAGAGAAATGAGAAAGCTTGCAAAAGAATCTGTAAATAAATGCTGTAACCAAATTTCCTATAGCTCAAACAGTAGAGCATGAGTTTGATTCCCAGGGAAAGCATGAGTCGATAAAACATGTACCCTGAATGCAGTGCAAGTTGCCTTGGATAAAAGTATCTGCCAGATGCATAAATGTAAATGCAAACACTGTGATGCTTATGTTGTCATGTGTACTATCATGTAACCTTTTGCATGACTTTTTGGTTGTCAAGTCAGTGGAAAGGCAGGCCGGTTCACAACAGTCTCCCAGATCGCACCGGCTGAGGCACCAGCACCATTTCAGTGGATCGTGGGTATGGTTTACAGCATCTCCAGCTCTCTGCCAGCCCTCATCTTCCTCTGACAAATCCATACACGGAGAAGCCTGGAAAGGTCACGGCTAATAACAGGCACACTCATAGTTTATTGCTCTCAGATTTGCACATCAGGCATGCTGATAAAACCAAATAAAGGGTTGATTATACAGACAATTCTGTGACTGAAATTACTAAATATGTGCAGAAATGAAACACCATAATTACGGCACTAAGCATGTTTACTTGATAGGTAATGTAAAATTACATTTAATGAATACAACTTCTGTAATCTGTAGTCTAGAAGAAATTGTTAAGTTTCCTTTTCTAAATTCAGCAAATAGGAAATATCGACAGGCAATCAATCAAAATGGGCAAAACTCCTTCAAAACTTGCAATGATATACTCAGTACAA
Source organism: Sinocyclocheilus anshuiensis (assembly GCF_001515605.1). Lineage (NCBI taxonomy): Eukaryota > Metazoa > Chordata > Actinopteri > Cypriniformes > Cyprinidae > Sinocyclocheilus > Sinocyclocheilus anshuiensis. Next base: position 226,083 of record NW_015544236.1, read on the forward strand.
TTTGTTTTGAATCATGTAAAAACATTAACATTTAATGAACTAATCCAAGATGTCCTCTCACTGCCCTTTGAGAGGTGGTTACAGTCAAGGAGGTCTATAATAACTTGAGAAAGCTATCCGTTAGCCTTCCCATTCATATTAATGGCAATTGTTTAGCTGGTGCAGGACTGCAGGAAAAGTCCATGCATCCATTCGTCTTCCATACCACTTAATGTAGCGACGGTGATGGAGCCTATACTAGCACACTGCAGGAAATGTGCAATTTAAAATTTTGAAATCTTTGCTCATGGACACTAAGTTCTGAACACAAATGTCATATGTGCTGTAAATGTCATGTGACTAATAACTCTAAAGCCACAGGAACATGACATCATGGCAATACTTATGACCAAAAACAGGACAAGAGCACTCTTTCACTATAGTAACTACCTGGAGGTATGACGTCAAAGACAGCAGCCAGATTAAAGAGAGAGAGAGAGAGAAAGGGAGAAAAATCACACTTCTGACAGCCTCCATTCAAGAATTCAATACATCTGGCTTCTTTAGCAGTGTTCCAGTAACTCATGCATGTTCTTAAATACACAAACTCTGAATTAAGGTGATTTTAACTGCAAGATGAAAACCTTTTGAAACGTATTATAGAAACTACTGTATCTTATCAAATCTGCAGTGTTGCTAAGCTTTGTAACCCTTAGTGTTTGCAATCAGAACTAAGGTGAAAACATTTTTATTTGTCCAGGTCAGCCATTTAACTTTTCCCCCATTTTTCCTTCCACAAAGAAGTTATGCTATAACTTGGCAAAGCTTTTGCCAATTAAAATGAAACATTGTAGGTGTCATAGACTGCTGCAGGAATGACAGATTTTTGTCAGCTTTTTAGCACGTCCAGTTCCATCATACTGAAATCAATCGTTTTTTGGTTAAATACTTGAAATAAGATCTGTGTTTAACTCAAGATACTTTCAGTTTTTTTCACACGATATAAAATACATCTAAATGGGACTACAGAGGGACTACAACATGAAACGTCACCACACTGAACAGGTCAACTCATTTACTCACGAGCTGCTTTCACAGCCTCACTGTGCTTATAGTTGTGCTCTTGCAAACTATTCTAACTCAAAATTTCAGGGAAAACGTTTTGAAATAAAGACTGAAAGTGTTGTCAGCAGCTTAATGGTGGTGACACTGAAGTCATGTGACTGTGGTGTGGCTAATTTGTAGCCTACGCTTAGCTTTTGACTTTTCGCAATTGTATTTAGGCTTCAAAATGCATGAAAGTAACAAAACATAGAACAAAACGTCTGAGAATCGTAAACTTCTGTTGGTCACAGAGTGTATTTTTGCAATAATCCAAAAGCCAATGGGGAAATCCTTTTGGGTTTTTGTCGAGGGAGCCAGGGTGATGCTACCTACAAAAATGCATCATCACAGCAGCACTCTCACTTTGCCCTCAGCATACCTCTTCAGTTTAGTGACAGCGCCACGTGGTGGTCAGAGTTTACAAAAAACAGTTTTACGCTCATTCATTTGCAATCACTAGGCCTAAAACCATACATAGAGCTCCACAGCAGCAGCAACAATAGTGTGAATCATTTGAAAATAACCCCAAATATAGAAGTATTTTATTCGAAAACATATATAGCAGCAGGCAGGCCTCAACATCCCTGTGATGCTCCATAGGACAAGCACGATGGAGAACGGATGGATGGATGAATGTAGCACCAGGTTTTTATTCTGCTTACCTTTCTTGCATGCCATATCACCGTCATAAGGCTGTAGAGACCCCTTTGGCAACAGACAAGTGATAGACTCCAGCAGTGATAGCACAGGCCTCTCGCAGTCACAAACACATCTCAAGGCGTTAAGTTAGAAACAGCACCACAGTGCCAGCTGGGCCGAATGAAAGCAACAGGCTCACTCCCTGTGCGACTGGGTGAGAAGCGGCCAGCAGCTTGGCTTGTGACCTTGGCCCGTCGTGATGCGCTGTTGTCAGATTTCCAGAGCTGTAGGGCAGAGGTGCGTGCTCCTCAGCTGGGACAGGGTTTGGGTGACAGGGGTGGAGCTGTCATGATTCAGTCTTTGATTTGATGTTAGACCTTGCCTGAAAGGATACTGGAGAATAATTCTGTCAATCATCACTATAGTAGCTACAATTTCTTGCTTTCCATTTTCAGGTTTCATTTAAATGCTTTTATTGGTTATTTTTACTGTTGGGTTATAAAGACCGAGATGCTCATGAAGTAATGACTCATGTGTGAGCCTCATGACACATTCACTGAACATCTTATGCATGCTCAAGTCTGAACAGTTTCAGGTTATCATGTAATTACTTCATCACATGGTACAGTGGCTCACAGTGGCTCTCAATCCTGGTCCTTCAGTTTTTGTCTCTTATTGTCTATGTGTTACAAAAAGGGCTGTCCATATTCAGCTATTTCTAGTCATGCAAGTACAGCTCCAGTCTCCAGCTGCAGTACTAGAAAGAAGAGAGACCAAGTAATTTGACCATAGATGTCTGAAAGAGAGTTGTGGACTCAAGAACCTCTCAGATTGTTGCATTCCATTCTTGGTTTTGAGAACCAGTTTAATTTGAAGATTGAGACAAATTCGAAAAGGTTTGGTTTACAAAATGTTGAGAATGGAGTGGATCAGAGAGGAAAAACCACTGACCTGTTCAGGACTTCAAGTGCAGGTCAGTTTGATCTGTAAACAGGCTACTTACTGTAGTTTTGTATTTGTTTACTTAGTTAAGCATTAAACTGCTAGCAACTGCAGTAGCAGCCAGAGGATGAAATAATACTGTAAACTAAACTAAACTAAATTACTATAATCACTCAAAATACTGTATGCTAAAGGACATCATTATCTACTGTAAAGTTGCAGTAGTAATTTACATTTACATTTAGTCTTTTAGCAGACGCTTTCATCCAAAGCGACTTACAAACGAGGACAACAATGTGGAGACAGTTCTGTTCATAACAGTAGTTGGCTGTCGGGAAAAGTGACAGGTACAAGAAAATGAATAAAAAAAAGTAAACACACACAAAGTGAGATGCAGAAAGATATCATGGAAAATGAAGAGACTGAAAAGAAAAATGGAAGTGTAGGTGTGATTCAAGAGAGAACCTTTAATTATTTTGCACGGGCCCAGTCTAAGGTTTGAAACCTTTTTTAAATGTGATGGCCATACAAAAAAAAAAAATATATATATATATATATAGGGTTGTCCGTAGTTTCAGAATTTGTTGTGGGTGTATGGGATGGCCTGGATGAGTGTGAGATTTCCCGTTCTGAAATTTTGTCCCAGTCCTGCTCTGTTCTACATGGTGGTTGTTCAGCCTTGATACATTCATTAGCTAACAAAATTTTAAATGTAAGTTTATTTTGTATTAATGTGTCAATATGACATGTGGTCCAGTTATGCCGAGTTCACACTGCACGATTTTCAAAGACGTCGCATCACTGTTGGTTTCACACTGAACGACTTTCTGGGGTAGCATTCAGTTGCTTCTGTGTTCACACTGCACGATGGAACGATGACAGGAGGTTACACACTGCATGACTTTACAATAGGAAGAATCGCCGACAGCTGGTGCAGGGTTAGAGCCCTACAGCTCTGGAAATCTGACAACAGCGCATCACGACGGGCCAAGGTCACAAGCCAAGCTGCTGGCCGCTTCTCACCCAGTCGCACAGGGAGCGAGCCTGTCCCCCAGTAAAAATTACGTTCAGGGGGTAAAATACACATTTTTTTGGCGGGGTTCTCCTGGTACAATTCACATTCCAGGGCCTAAGTATCAGTTATTGGGGTCGCTTCAACCTGCTGACATAAAAAACAACCGGCGTCAATCGCAGATTTGGCAATACTGGTCCGCAAACTACGTTTCATATAACTCCTCCCCGAACTTCCCGCTGCCCTGTATCGTGCTCTCTCATTGGCTGTAGGTCATCGCCGATGTGTTTTTCAGTCAGAACTAATTTCACACAGCGTGATTGTGAATCGCCGACAGCTCCAGATATTTAGCATGCCAAATATTTCACGGGCGTCGGCGACGTGTCGGCGATTCCCTCAGATCGCGTCTTTGATAATTCACACTGCGTGATTGTCACTCGCGTCAACGAGCACCGATTTGCCTCCGATTTCGGGCATTTGTCGGCGATTTCGCAAAACCTGTCGGCGAGTGAAAAATTGGGCTAAAATCGTGCAGTGTGAACTCAGCATTACCAGCGTGACACTAAAACAGGTAGTAGTAATGGGTACTTTTTTTTAAAGTACATGTCAGAGCCCATACTCTTTTACTTTAACTTGAGTAAAAAAGTGTAGTCAGTACTTCTATGTTTACCAGAGTATTTTTAAACACGAGTATCTCGACTTCTACTTGAAGGATGTGTGTACTTTTGCCATCTCCGAATCCAGCCGCAGGTGTTCTGGGACTAAAGGGGCGAAACATCAGTGAAAGGTGGCTCCCAGCTGATGACCCTGCGGCTGGTAATTTGGCACTGCCAGAGGTGCGTCAGGCAGTAATGACCAGCAGGTCCTACCATCAACTTGTTGCTAACTACGATAGTTTTGTTTCAGACACAAGCAGAACTGTTGTTTTATAGACCCAAACAGCAGGACTGTAACATTATGAGTTATGACTGTAAAATAATAAGTACCTTTTACGTTTGGAAGGGCAGAACATTTAAACACACACACACACGCATGCACGCACGCACGCACACACTATTCATTTGTATTACTTATACATTTAATAAAAAAAGAATAAATAAATAAATAAAACATTACAAAGACATATGGGGACAGAGTTCTCTTTGTCAGAATAAAGGGTATGTAGCTTTAACAAAACAGTGGTCCATTGAAATGGCTGTATGCCAGAAATATTTAAGCACATTATCTGTTTTACACTTTTACAGTGTGTTCTACCTCAGTGTAACTCTTAATTAATTCTACTCTACTTAATTATCCTGCTATGACAAAAATTAATTAAACATACTGAACACAAACATAGCTGGATTGTTCATGCAGAAATGGACATAAGAAGGGCTTTAGATTACCAACAATGTTAATAAAATAAATAAATAAAGAAAAATAATTGCACAGCAGTATTAGTCCATGTCAGGTTGAAAAGAAACACTAAAGACTTGTGATAGACAATCTGATTTTTTTCTCTCTGCCCATGGGTAAAGCCAGAGAATCAGACTGGTACTGTCAATTTTCTGTCAAATGCTTAAAAATCTGTGTGCAATACATCATATACATGTGTCACGGTTCTGTTCCTGTTCCCTGTCATTGTATGTTGACCTAGTTTCCTAGTGTGTGCCTGTTAGTCCCTAACTGCCTTCACATGCTATCAGAAACTTCCTACTTCCCACTTCTGAAGTTATAATTACGAGTTTGTCGTGTTCAAGTGCTTTTTTGTCGGAAAGAACAGAAATCATGGTGGACAGCCTATTCATTCTTGCCTGTTTCTTGGGGAAATTTTATTAAAGCCAAAAGGTATAGATTAGAAGATATTTAGTTCTGTCATGACAACTCTCGGAGTGATTTGCATGGTAATATACATGACAGTGTTAATGTATTTGGTCTTTGCAGAATAGATCTGCTACGCTGCTGCGGCAGAGCAAGTACCGAAACTTGCTACTGCCAATACATCCACAACATGCTGCTCTGAGCATGTAAGAAATTACTGCTGCTGCACATATAATATGAATAACACCCCCACAAAGCAGGACACACAGAAATGAACAATACATGCCAATATGTGCATGTTGCTGAGTATAAGGATATAACTGCTGCATCAGTGCACATACATACATACATCCACACACATTACACAGAACAGACAGGAATAGAACAAGACACCCCCCACAAAGCAGATCTATCGCCATGACATATGTACTCCTGCTGCTCCAAAGAGCCATGTGAACCACATGCATTACTATCTATGTGTATACCACGCCGACCAGCTTAATTTACACTAGTGGCCAATGACTATGTCACTAACACTAGTGGTCTATGGGCTATGTGTGCCTGGGCTACCACGCCGACCGGCTTAACAATAGTGACAATAGTGGCTGCATTTGCTCCAGCTGTATAAACACAGATGAATGAATGAATGATGCATTTACATAGCACTTTATTGTGTATTTTTGTACACTCAAAGCGCTTTACAGTCATGAGGGGGGGTCTCTCCTCAACCACCACCAGTGTGCAGCATCCACCTGGATGATGCGATGGTAGCCACAGTACAACGGCGCCAGTGCGCTCACCACACACCAGCTACAGGTGGAGAGGAGAGAGAGTCATAGAGCCAATCAAGTGGATGGCGATTATTAGGAGGCCATGATAGACAAGGGCCAGTGGCGGCAATTTGGCCAGGACCCCGGGGTTACACACCTACTCTTTATGAGAAGTGCCATGTGATTTTTAATGACCACAGAGAGTCAGGACCTCGGTTTAATGTCTCATCCGAAAGACGGTGCTCTTTGACAGTATAGTGTCTCCATCACTATACTGGGGCCAGTCTTGGGCTGCAGGGTGATATGGCTGCAGGTATGCATAAATGCTGTCCTGTCACGGCTAAGGAGGCCGTCGGTAAACTCTCTGCCTGTTCTATTCCGGCCAAGGAGGTCGTCAGGGATCTCGTTGTCTGTCCTGTCACGGCTATAAAGGCAGTTTGCGAACTCCCTGCTCGTCCTGTCACGGCTACGGAGGCCGTTTGCGAACTCCCTGCTCATCCTGTCACGGCTATAGAGGCCGTTTGCAAACTCCCTGCTCGTTCTGTCACAGCTAAGGAGGCCGTCGGTAAACTCTCTGCCTGTTCTGTTCTGGCCAAGGTGGTCGTCAGGGAACTCGTTGTCTGTCCTGTCACGGCTATAAAGGCAGTTTGTGAACTCCCTGCTCATCCTGTCATGGCTATAGAGGCCGTTTGTAAACTCCCTGCTCGTCCTGTCATGGCTATGGAGGCCGTTTGTGAATTCTTTACTTGCTTTGTTCCGGCCAAGGAGGCCGTCTGTGAACTCTCTGCCTGCTCTGTCACGGCTAAGGAGGCCGTCTGTCAATCCTCGTCCTGTCCTGTCGCGGCTGTAGAGGCCATCTGTGAATGTTTGTCCTGTCCTGACCCAGCCAAGGAGGCTGCCTCTGAACACTCAGCCTTGTCTGTCAACCCCAATGTTCTGTCTGTGTTGTCCGTCTCTGCTCTCTCGTTGTTACAGTCTCCGCCATGGTCTCCTGATCGGGGTGGTTCACCGTGGGAGTCTCCTGTTCCGTCTGCTCCGCTGTGGTGGTCTTCTGCCCCACCGTGGTGGTCTACTGTCTGGTTGGTCTCTCCACTTCCACATGGAGCTGACCCTCCATCCCTCCCCCTGTTCCGCCTCCGCTCCACCGCCCTCCAAAATCGTAAAGTGTTTGGAGTGTCTGGAAGCCGCTCCTTGGGGGGGCGGGCTCTGTTACGTATCCGGTCCATGAACTTCCGTCTCGTCTCTGTCTTCTGTTAAGAATAAAGCTTGCACATGGATCCGCGGACGTCTCAAGTCTTGTCAGCCCCGTAACAACAACAATTAAATTGTCAGTGATGTAAACATCAAAATAAAGCCCTTAATGGTGTGCTTGTGTGCTAATGACAAAGAACCAGTCAATGAGACATGCATTTGATAACTAAACTTTAATTCAAATGTGTTTGATGCATCTGATTCTGGCCTTCTGGCAAAAGATAATGTTGTGGAAATATGTCATTTTGTATATTTGTGCACTTGATGTGCCATTATAAAATAATACATTTAATAACGCAATCCACAATCCACGCATGAGCAAAGAATCATTCAGCCCATTTTACACACACATTTACACAATGTTTTCAAAACTTTTCAATTTATACTAAAATCCATAAGAGTAAATTAAACTGTAGTAAAGTAAATGTGCTTCTTTTGTACAGTTCTTACTTATTAGGAAGTTTTCAAGAGTAGGTAAAAAGATCTTTTGTACAGCCCAATTAAAGACTCTTACAGTCTGTACTTCCTCTGTCAGCCATGATTATGCACGTATAGTAATGCAATCATTACAAAGATGGTCTTTCTTGAATAGATGGTAATGTACCAATGTGACTGTTCTAAGCTTTATCATAGATGTTTTCAGTGCACTGTTGCACTGAAACATGCATCTCCACTATCCATTTTTTAATTAAAGGCCAAAGAGGAGTTCTTTCCAGCGAAAAGACTAGTAGCTACAGTACAGAAGAAGAAATTGGCTCAGTGTATTGTGAATGATACGATGCTCTTGATGGGTGAGAATGTTTGCTTTGTTAATGGTGAATGAGTTGATTTTGAGACGTGTATGTAAGTGTTTTAGTACATGCCAGCTGCCAAACTGCATGTTGGAAGACAACTATGTGCTCAGCATCTGAAAAAAAGAACATAGGGCCAATTGAAAAAAGTATTAATACTTGATGAGTTAAAACTGTAAAGCAATCTATTGTATAAAATGCTGTGACATGACTAGAGTGCAGAGCTGGTGCAGACACCCACATCTCTATGATCATATGCTTTCTCAGCTGCTGTTTTCTCACGGCTATTTTTTGCTTTGTTTTTTCAGTTGTGTGTTTATTTTGTTACTAAAAGGAAAGCACACAGCACATATTCATCTAAATGCCACATGGACAGCGTCTGGATGTTCTGAATCATAAGCCAATGAACACATCTGCGCTTGGGAGGACATTGTGATGGTTTTTGACTGTTTTTGAAAAGTGAGTCATTTGCCAAAAAAAATTTGTCAGAAACAGTTTACAGTCAGAAAATGTCAGTTGTGTCTTGCTATTCCTTTACTAACCACTTAGATAATTAAGGTGGCCAATAAAACAGATTAGAAAATTCCCATGGATATACACAATGTCACATCTGGAGACCTGAAGAAAACAGTGATGTGAGGATGGACTCCCCCTTAGAAATGGCCAACAGGCATTTTTTTCTTTGTGAAAAAAAAAAAAAACTTTTATTTATTGATACAACTATTATAGTAGTATTATAGTGTTATATTTATATTTAGTATAGGTTGAGTTCTCTGACTGCCTGCAATGGGGTTAATCTCATGACTAGCGGTGCTGGTTTTGTATTGAGCTGCTGTTTCCACCCCTGCTTCCCTTTTCACCCAAACCCCTTTCCTCTATCACCCCTCAGCCATCTCACTGTGCCCTCTTTTGGGACTTCTTAGCATCAGTGTGTGTCTGGGTAATTATGCTCAAGCCGGGACAAAAAGCGCATGGGCATTTTTTTCTTTGTGAAAAAAAAACAAAACTTTTATTTATTGATACAACTATTATAGTAGTATTATAGTGTTATATTTATATTTAGTATAGGTTGAGTTCTCTGACTTCCTGCAATGGGGTTAATCTCATGACTAGCGGTGCTGGTTTTGTATTGAGCTGCTGTTTCCACCCCTGCTTCCCTTTTCACCCAAACCCCTTTCCTCTATCACCCCTCAGCCATCTCACTGTGCCCTCTTTTGGGACTTCTTAGCATCAGTGTGTGTCTGGGTAATTATGCTCAAGCCGGGACAAAAAGCGCATGGCACTTCACATTAGCATAATGATTTACGAGGGAGGTCACGCAAGGCAAAGCGGAGCGGAAATTAGCTGCTTCAGGCAACTGGCAGCAACATCATTATGTTATGCAAAAGATGCTTGATGCTAATGCCTTAATAAATATGCTGCATTTAGATTTATACACACAGTGTTATCACTGGGATAAATGCAAATATAAAAACGATTTAAAAAGTCCTTCTTCAGAATGGACTTTGCATGTATGGAGTACGATAGCGTTTCTAAAGAGCGTCAAACCCTTTCTCGTTATTGATGTCATGGACCCAACGGCCGTTCTATTCTCGTATTCTGTAATCTTCCTATCTAAGATCCTGCTGTCTGGTTGGAAATAGATCATTCTGAACCAAGAACTGATTTCAGCTTGAAATATCACTACATAGAGCATGCACAAGAATATCTTGCAGTTGCAGAAAGTTTCAGGAGCAGAGGCTGCACACTGAATGCAGGAAAATGTCAAAATATTGGAAAGTCTCTAGCATAATAGAAGTACTGAAACTTCATAAATAACATCATCTAAGCTGACATTTACATTTAAAATGAAGCACCATTTGCATTGAGTCCTTGCAAAGGCTCAGCTTGTCTGAGCTATTTCCGGCCTCCTCATTCAAAATAGCCATCTGATTCTCTTGCTGATTGCATTACTATGTAGATTGATGCAATTGCCAACTTTGCCAATTGCTGATTTAATCCCTTGTGTATTTGTTTCATGTGAAGGTGCTGTGAGAACCTTCTTGAAATGGCCTGTGTTGTGGGGAATTTCTTCCTGTTTTTACAGGTTTTAAAGATATTCCTAATGATAAAACAGTTATTGTTCCAGACTACTCTGCTGTCATGTCGCTTATGCACCTTTTCAGAACATGCATGATTTTTCAGTGTGTTTATATTGTCTTGTCATGTCCTCTAAGTTTAATTTTCTCACAGTTTGCATTACATTCTGTGGTTGTTTCAGTTCCATTTGTTAATCTTTGGTACTTTGCTGTTAATCAAGTCAAATTAATTTGTAAAGTGTTTTTCACAATACACAATGTTTCAAAGCATCTTCACAGAAAATCATGATGTTTATAATATCCTAATAACCTCATGCCTTATAGTCTCATTTAGAAAATGAGAACTGAGTGATAATAAGGTTTAATATAGATATATAATGTTGCACCATATATACGGAAGCATATACTGTATATACTTCATTATGCGTATCTATAGCCTGGTTCCCATAAAGTCATTTAAAGCACACTTGCTCTGTCATTTTCAAGGGTGGGTTAACTTACCAATCTTTCCATAGACCCTTGAACTTGATATACGTGACTTATTACACGGCTCTGTGGAATACTTGATTCTGATTGGTCAGTCGCGACATTCCGAGGAATGCCATCCCTCGATAACAACCGGTAAAAGCTAATAACACAGGCTCATCCGGGTAACAGCAGTCGGCACTGTACTCTTGCTTGAACTATTTTTTCTTGGTCGAAGCTTTGCGTTTGTTTAGCTAATAAAATATTAAAACTCGATTCAAAATGGTGTACAATTATTTAATTATGTCATCCTGGTACTCGCTCTCGTTTCATACAAACGCAGCTGCTGCCATTTTGCTACGATTGTTTTGTATGCTGTAATGGATTATAAGAGAACTAACAAACTGGTAAGGTTTTAAAACATTTTCGTCTTAATTCTTTTATTGCCTTAATTATTTTTGTGGTGAAATGTTGTGTAATAACTGGTTTGACTGCACCGTTTCCCTTAAATGTGCGCGTAAAAGTGTAAACAGGAAGTTGGTTGCTAGTCATTGGCAGGTACAACAATGAGCATGATGTTATTGTTTACACAGTACAAAACTTTTACAAAAGTTACATACGGTTTAAAGCGAAAATGCGCTCGTGTAAACATAGCCTTATTTTGGACATACTCCCAAGATGGAGTAGCTTTAATTTTGACAGCCCTAATTTGTTAACTGTCCCTTTGAAGCACTTGGCGGCAACTTTGCAAAGACTGTCAAATGTGGCTGGTTTGAATTTATAACTACTGCAATGCATTGCAATAGGCATTCTGGTTGACTACCTACTGCATGTTGATGCTCATCACTATTCAAATGACTTTGCCTTCATTGGTAGGTATGTAACAGTGCATGACACACTTCATTTGACATGTATAGCTTGGCAAGTGGCTCATATTCTATACCATTACTGCCATGTCTGTGTTCATATTAACAAGCCCTTTGTGAATTCCTGGGAGCTCTTGAAGAACCATTAGTATAATTGAAATGCTAACATATCACATATTGCCTTAAGCAATAAGAGAACTCAAACATTAGAAGAACTGTTTTAAATATCAATAAATGTGTTCCTTGCTGAAAAAAAAACACTAATGAAGTAAACAATTACTTATATTAGTGAAAATGGGAAGTGCAAATGGAAATTCCCACTTCACTAACATTAAGAGTTGAACAAGACTTTTTTCTGGTTTGAAGATTTTAATATGTCATACATGGTTAAACTCATGTTTGGGGCATAAGATCACAAAGTGATTGCTTTGTAAATTTAATTGCCATGTGATGGTTCATTAAGACAATCACTTAGCAATTCATAATGCAAACATTTTTAAAACCCCAAACCCCACTGATGAGAGAGAAGGTGAAAGAAAGTTGGTCTGGGTGATGGGTTTATTTGGTCTTTAGATCAAGAGACTGGGTATTAAAATCAACACTTCCAGCTACAGTCCTTGGAGAATTACAGTCCTCAAAATTATTTATTTTTGGTGAGCAGTCCCCTCAAAGTGCACTGTCATATTCCTAATGTTTTCATAGCTACAGGATTACTGGGACACTTATGATGTTTAATATAAAGGTTTGGGAAAAACCATTAATAGTTCAAGTTCCTTTCCCTTCTACACCATTTCCTGGTAAGTTTCTGAGTCTACATCAACACTAGTTTAGTAAACTGTTTACACACATACAATTTGAATTTCACTTGTTTTGATTATAGTCATTCACACGAAGAACAATAACTATAACAGAAAATATGTTCAAGTCCACACCAACGCATGATAATGTTCTGTTTCTGATTTATTTTTTTGTGGTAATGTTTGTGGTAATTTAATATATGAAAATTCTCTATGCACTGTTAATAAATGTCTGGCAACTTGCGCACTCCAGTTTCATACATGGGATCAAAACGTGTATGTCTGTCAGTCAGTCAGTCAGGATCAGCTTTTTTTTTCTCATAGCTTTCAGTTCTTTACAACTTAAACCCATGTAGAAGAATGTTACTTTGTTGCTGAGATCCTCTGCTGTGCTAGTAACATAATGGAGCACAATTATCAGAGGAAGAAAAGCACAGTGGCACTGACAAATGTAGCTTTTCCCATGCGTGAAACATTATGCTCCTTCATCAGGGGCTAAATAACCCCTTGTTTATCTGCCTGAGAAAAAGAATAGATTTCCAGGAACCTCTCGTGGTATATGGCACATGGTATATGTTCCATGAAATCTGGGCTGAAGAGCTCCTGACATATTTTGTGAATTTCAATTAGTTGTGGTTGTTGTGAAGGGAGGCATTTGTACCTTGGTTGGCACTGCTCAAATAGATGCTAAAGATCTGTAAGAGACCTCAAAGCATTTTAATCAAATACGATCCACAATGAACAAAGACTTTTTCGTTTTTTATATAATTAAATCTGAACTTGTCCACAAATATTTTAAGTCATCATAATTAATCATAAATTTAATCTTTGTAATGCACCTTTTATGTTTCACATTATTCAGCAGATGCATCAGTTTAGCAATTCCTGTTAATCTTATTTCTCCATTTTATCGCATTCAGTCTTTTTTGATGTTTGAAACTAACTATGTAACGGATCTCTTACAGAAATACAGTCACTGAAGTTGTTACTGAGGGTTGACACATCTACATAACAATAAGGGACATTTGTTTTTCTTTTTGAAGGCCAACACTGCTAAGATGGTTTCTGCTAAGTTAGCAGTGTTAAAGAGATCATGGAAATCACTATTTATGTACCTTCTGATATTTAGAGGCAGCGGTGTGTGTAGTTGGAGGACTGGATATCTGATGCAGAAATTATAATTTGTTTCCTCCTGTCCATCAAATGCCATCCTGTGGCACAGGACAAATCATTTTAAAGACCATCTGAAAGTATATCCAAGCATACACAACCAGACTGAGTGCTGGGTAGCAATTTATTTAGCTATTCCGTTGTTTGAGTTTGCAGATTGACCTGTCAATTCTGATATACACCCATATTGTGCTGACAGTTGTGTGTCATAGGCTTTATACCCAAAAAATAACACTTCTAAAATATTCTAAACTATACTAAAAAACTAATGTTGCAAACCCCATGCAGAAGGCTGGACTGACAGATTATACTGTCCCCGTAAAAACCGGAAACATTTAGAAGAAATGTATAACAACATGTAGAGAAGAAATTGAGCAAATGTGTCTATGTCGCAAATAATCCCCAGCAATTGTGAGGGCGCTGTTGCAGTATGCTCCTCTACCTATGAGTCAACAGTCCATTTTCATAAGAGTCCTGTTCTCATTCAATTAGCAATTATACGAAAGTCCTACATCCCTTCCTCATTAAAGTTTATATAGGAAAAAAAAAAAAACTCTTTTTTTCAAAATCCCAACTTTAACCAAATGTGTGCAAAGGTGTCACATCCTCCCAGAGAAAATGAAATAGGCCCCAGTTAATTGTCCCTAAAATGATGTCCCAAAAATCTGACAATTCTCCCACTCAACTATGGCCTACCGCATTCCATTTTTTGCAGTGCTCATAACTTAGGCCAAGGGATTATTGTCTGTATAAATAGTGAAGTGTGGGGCATAAAACAGACATTAACTTCTTGCATACCATCCACTTAAAAGGGGAGTCCCTGCAGAGTTTAGCTCCAACCCTGATCAAACACACCTGAACACGCTAGTCAATGTCTTCAGGATTACTAGAAGTCTACAGGAAGGTGTGTTTGATCAGGGTTGGAGTTAAACTCTGCAGGGACACTGGCCCTCCAGGACTGAGTTTGCCCATGCCTGGCATAGGCTGAGTTCCAATCCATTTTTTATGCCCTTCACTCGCAAACTTCCCTCTGTCTCATTTACTTGGATGTACATAATTGATTACATTGCATGAGTGCCCACTACGGGCGGAACCCTTGGAATGGGCTGAATTGGAAAGACCTAAGCCCTTGATCACTTAGAATCCGCTGTGGAGTTAGTTTATTGTTTACATTTTTCCTCTTACGAATTTGTTTGATGCCGCATTCTATGTGTATATACTGTAGGTATGATTGGACTATTATAAATGTAAAAAAAAAAAAACATTTTTATATTATAGAGTTGTTTAGGGTGGGGATAAATTAAACACAACCTGCGATTACGTCATAATCGCTTTGCATTGTGGTCTATGGAGAAACCTGAAGTGTGCATATGAAGCAGACTCACTCCCTCGGTCAAACTTGAGGGGTCGAGGGTCTGTCCATATAAAATTCCCTCGTCCATTCCACAAAGTGGAATGCACTTCAAAATGGCAGTGGGGATTCCCCCGAGGGGAAGTGCTTGGGGACGTTTGAGAGTGCATGTCTGAAAGTGGAGTGGAACACAGCCATAGACACAGACCTGAGTGAGATGCAGCAGTCCGCCATTACTGTTTTCTTGCTGTAACTGCTGGAGATGTACAATGTCAGCTTTGTGCACGAACAACAGCTCCAGACAAAGTAAGTATCATGTGTCACATTTTGTTTTCCAAATTGCCTTTCTGAAAGAGCTTCTTGGCACTTTGCCATGTGCTAACGTTACCAAAATGATCGTAAATAGGAATGTGGTAGTTAAAAATGGCATATGAAATCAATGTGAAGTCGACCACTTGAATTTGTCACAAGTGGGACTTGATAATCAGAAGTGGGACTTATAAAGTTTGTGATAGCATGCAAAGGCACCATGAGACCCGCTATGTCATTATTTTTATTGCACCGTGCTCCCTGTCTGTGTAATTATGCACAGTACAATCAGATGACTGACTTTTAAACACTTTTGAACACCGCTACTGAGAGTTTCTGACATTTTCAGTATGTGACATTGTCCTGTTTTGTTTTTGTCGGCTAGTATGCCAGAGCGTGAGCTCTTGAAACCATACCCTAAAAGTGGCAATTTTAACAAGCTATACAAACTTATCTGTAGGGTATTTTGAGTCAAAAGTTCACATACACACTCTGGGGACATTTGAGACTTATTTTACATGTTGTAAAAAGGAGCATAATAGGTCACCTTTAATTCAAGAAAATCCAACTTGCCACTATGCAGTCGGTAGTTATTTTCAGCTAGAGAAAGTGTCCTGGAGCCATGCCTGATGACTGAAAATCTCCTTCCTGGTGCCGATAAAGGAAAGCCCCAAGCCCTCTTTGTGATGCATCGGTGCTTAACATAAAGAGAAGGTTGAAGTCTGGGTAAGCTAAGACTGGAGGTTTTACCAGCATGTCAGTCAGCATGTTGAACATTTTATGGTACTTGCTAGTCCATTCCCCTGGCATTTGAGAGAGCATTTGCAGACCTTTGTCTTTTTTTGACTGTACTTGCACATAGTTGCTCCTGGCTGAGTCTGAAGTGTTTCTTTTATCAGTTTTGCCACACGTTAAAAGTCTTGTATGAATGGGCAATAGTATCCGAGGAATCCAAGGAGTCCGTACATCTCACACACTGTCTGGGTTTGTGACTCTTGAGCAACATCACTGCTGAAAGATCGCAAGGATCTATTTTCACTCCTTTGGCTGACAGTAGGTAAACTTCATGCTGGAAGAGTTCACGCTTCTCAGGCCTAAGCTTTACTCTGTGGCACCTTAAAGTCTCAAGAACTTTCCAGATTCCTTCTACATATTCCTCAAACGGCCATTCATAGCACAACACATCATTGAGATATGGTGCAGAACATTAATCTCTAAGAGCATCCAGCATTTCCTCCATACTGCACTGGAATGCTGCAGGTGTGTTGGATAAACCGAACTGACATCTCACCTACTAATATAACCCCCATGGAGTGATGAAGGCAGTCATGTAACTCAAACCCTTGGCTTTGAAGCCCTGGTGGTATAATTCTTCAAGATAAAGGTCTGTGAACATGATTTAATGCCATTTTGGGATGACACCATAATGCCCTGTTAACTTGCAGAATACAAGCTTCTGGAAGGCACATAAGTCTGAAGTAGTGAGTTTAGTTTAGTTTAGGTGTAGAGCCAGTGGTTGTTCTGAATGCAAACATCAGTGCCTTGAATTTGATTAAATCAGCTATTGGCAGCCAATGCAAAGTGATGAAGGGAGGTATGATGTGCGTTCACTTCAACTCATTGAAGACCACTCTCGCTGCTGCATTCTGGATCAGTTGCAGGGGTATGAAAGTACATGCTGGAAGGCCTGCCAAAAGAGCATTGAAATAGTCCAACCTGGATAGAACAAGAGCTTGGAGAAGGATTTTTGTAGCATACTCCGATAGGAAGGTGCTGATGTTCCTGATGTTGTAAAAGGCAAATCTGAAGGACTGGGCAGTTTTACCATTTTTTTTCAACTGATTACACACATTTTCAAAACTTTGCCTCTTTTTTTCAAACTTTACACACAAATCCAAGAATTGCACACACAAAATGCAAAATGCCTCACATCTCTTTCAAAATAAAGCACTGCATTCAAAATATCACAAACACATCTCAAAAGCAAATATTTGCAAACACCTTTTCCATAATATCAATTAATGTTAGATTTTTGTGTGTTACATAGAGAATTGTGTGTTGTGCTTTGCAAAAAGTGTTTTATGAAATTGAAAACTGTTTTGCAGATTTGGTGTTTGGTTCTGGTGTTTGAGTGTCAGTTTCCAGAAATTGTGTGACAAGTAAAGGTTTTGTGTGTAAGAAGTTGAAAAAACTGTAACAATCTTGTCTGTGAAGGTTAACTCATCATCAGTCACAGCTCCAAGGATCCTGGCTGTCCTGGAAGGAGTTATGGTTGATGCGCCTAGCTGGATGCAGAAGTTGTGGTGAAGTGTTAGGTTGGCAAAACCACAAGTTGAAGTTGAGTTGAAGGTGATGCTCCTTTATCCAGCAAAAATGTCTGTTAGGCAGGCTAAGATGCGAGCTGCTAATGTTGAATAATCCGGCTGGAATGAGAGTGATATGCAGTGAAATGCCATGTGTGACGAGAGGGGCGGGGCCGAGAGCCGTGGGAACGGAGCGAGGCCGGTGGAGTAAATGCTAATGCACGACACCTGTGCCACTCACCGGTCTGGTACATAAGTCTGAAGTAGTGAGTTTAGTTTAGTTTAGGTGTAGAGCCAGTGGTTGTTCTGAATGCAAACATCAGTGCCTTGAATTTGATTAAATCAGCTACTGGCAGCCAATGCAAAGTGATGAAGGGAGGTATGATGTGCGTTCACTTCAACTCATTGAAGACCACTATCGCTGCTGCATTCTGGATCAGTTGCAGGGGTATGAAAGTACATGCTGGAAGACCTGCCAAAAGAGCATTGAAATAGTCCAACCTGGATAGAACAAGAGCTTGGAGAAGGATTTTTGTAGCATGCTCCGATAGGAAGGTGCTGATGTTCCTGATGTTGTAAAAGGCAAATCTGAAGGTCTCGAGTCCCACGGAGGAGCTCCGGAAGTATAAAAGCAGGAGGGACGACAGTGTTGGACGAGAGAGGACCAGGCCTGGACTTTATTTTGTGTTTTGTGTGCAGCAGTCGTCCGCGAGGGGCTGCCGCTTTACTTTCACTTTGTGTTTGTTTATTTTATTATTAAAGTCTTAAATATTCGCCGGTTCCCGCCTCCTTCTTCCCGAACTATGAACTGTGTTACATTGGTGCCGAAACCCGGGAGGAAGGAGGGACACGCTGCCAGAGATCCCTCGCCGCTGTGGTGAATCCGCGGTGCCATCGAGCATGGCGGAGCAGTCTGCCGCCATGGAGGCTCGAGGCGGTGGGCTGGAGTGAGTTGCCGGGGGGGGCGGACGAACTCGCTGCCGGCCGCCTGGGCTGTGGAGGGACGGCTGCCGTCTGGGAGGGAGCGGAGGAGTCACCGCCGTTCGCCTGAGGCCGGAGCCTGCTGCCATCCGCCATGATGGGGAGGAGCAGGGAACGGGGGACTCCTGCCGGCTGCCCGAACCCGGAGGAGCCGTCGCCGTCCACTGGGCGGCGGAGGAGTGTCAGGCCGTCCACCGAGGGCTGTCCAGTGCCGCCGTCTGGCATCGCGGAAGAGTTTACCCAGCTGGTGGAGGGCCGAGCGCCAGTGTGTCTGGGAACCAGAAGATTATTTTTTTTTCCTCTCTCCCCTCTCTCGTCTCTGTCTCTCCTCATCCTTCCGTCTCCTTTTCTCTCGCCTCGTCTGTCTGTCCTTACCCCCAGGTACGCCGCGGCCGCCGTGATCGGCTCCCCCAGAGGGGGGAGGGGGGGAGTAGAGCGCAGTCTTGTGAGTACCCCCGGCCTGCGAGGGGCGATGGGGGTATGTGACGAAAGGGGCGGGGCCGAGAGCCGTGGGAACGGAGCGAGGCCGGTGGAGTAAATGCTAATGCGTGACACCTGCGCCACTCACCGGTCTCGAGTCCCACGGAGGAGCTCCGGAAGTATAAAAGGAGGAGGGACGACAGTGTTGGACGAGAGAGGACCAGGCCTGGACTTTATTTTGTGTTTTGTGTGCGGCAGCCCCTCGCGGACGACTTCACTTTCATTTTGTGTTTGTTTATTTTATTATTAAAGTCTTAAATGTTATCCGGTTCCTGCCTCCTTCTTGCCGATATACAAACTGTGTTACACCATGTTTATGAATTACAAAATGATGAATGAATGAATGAATGAATTAATGAATGAAAGTGAAAAATGAAAGTGAAAAAGTGAAAGTGACGTGACATGTGGCCAAGTATAGTGACCAATACTCGGAATTAGTGCTCTGTATTTATCCCATCCAAAGTGCACACACACAGCAGTGAACACACACACACCGTGAACACACACCCGGAGCAGTGGACAGCCATTTTTTGCTGCGGCGCCCGGGGAGCAGTTGGGGGTTCGGTGCCTTGCTCAAGGGCACCTCAGTCATGGTATTGAAGGTGGGAGAGAGCGCTGTACATTCACTCCCCCCACCGACAATCCCTGCCGGTACGAGACTCGAACCCACAACCTTTGGGTTTGGTCATCCATTGACCAATGAATGACATGTAGATGGAGAAGAGAAGTGGTCCAAGCACTGAAGGTACTGGTTGAAGAGATGTGTTGATTATATGAGGTACAACTCAAGGAGAAATAGATTGAAGGGAAGATCAAGTGGACAGGCAGTAGGATGACTGGAAAAAAAGATGGAGGGAAGAGTGTATGTGTTTGCTGTTAACTTGTGTTTGTTGGTTTTTGCTGTGGAGAATTGTCCAGTGATGATGATGGTTTTATTTTAGAAGAATGCTGTAAAGTCATCAGCTGTTAGAGTTGATGAAGGAGAGGGAGGAAGAGGACAAAGGAGAAAGGATAAACTGTGTGAGAGTCAATTGTATTATTGATTTTGTTGTGGTAGTAGGTTGTTTAGAAGTGGAGACATTAGCACAGAAGGAAGAGAGGAGTGACTGATAATAACTAAGGTCAGCAGGATCTTTCGATTTGCACCATTTCATCTCTGCAGCCCTGAACACAGAGTGATGCTCGCAAAGAACATCAGATAGCCAGGGGCAGAGAGGGTGGCACGGCCTAGCCTGGATGAGAGGTGGCAAACAGTGTCCAAACAAGATGTTAGAGTGGAGCAAAGAGCGTCAGGAGCACTGTTAGAATCAAGTGATTAGAACTGATTGGGGGAGGAAGTGAGGATGAAACAATAGATGATAAGTGGTAGGGTGAGGTAACCTGTGGAGGAACATTAGTTGTATCAGGAGCCAGGCTGGACCTTCTATACTAGGCATCTGATCCTGCCACCAGGATAATAAGTCATCACAAAATTAAAATGGAAATACAAACATATTGTGTACATTCAAGGCTGTAGCTAGAGTATTCATTTTAATTGTAGCTTTTTAAACATCCCTTCCCTCATGTTATACTTTACTATTTCTGTATCTCTATATCAGTATAGATTATCACATACAGTTTGAGGCATTAGCCTTTTACTGTAGGTGCCACCAATTATTGGGTTAAAGTCAAGGAGAACAAGCCCAGTCACAGAAACTGACTGAAAGGAAGTGAAATCTCCCACTGTACAAGGCACTTAAGTATCAATAGATTTTTTTGGGCCCTTTGATTGTAGATAATTACCACAGTGATTTGAGTGTGGGCAGCAGGGGCTGGCTGAAGGGCCATTACCGCCCGCTGCCTTTCACCGTTTACTGAAAAAGAACAAAGAAACCATAACCAGAGACCACGGTCAGCCCAACCTCAGTCTAAGGATGAGTGATGTGAAATAATTTACCCTCGTCACTTGCAGGAAGGTGATGGGCAATGGCCCAGGGAGCCTGATTGGACCTTCAACAACAATATGCTGGTCAACAACACTGAGTCTATGTTTAGTCTCAGCTCATACATAACAACATGTACCTGTCAAAGATTACATGTCTCAGGCTCTGTTTAAAAAAGACATTTAAGTCACCCAAAACTTTTGAAAATACTGTAATTTTCAGAATTTATTCAGTAACAAAAAAAAAAAATTCAATACAACAATAGTAGACAGGAGCCTAGGGTGTTTTGAAATTAAAATTTGGATTTTCAGGTGTGAAACAACATGGAAATGAGTGAATAAAGACACCATTTTCATTTTTTACAACTATTTTTTAATTACAGATTTTAAAACTAATATATGATAAAGGGAAGAAGAATTTAAAACATGTCTCATTATCTCTTTTTATATTGTCTTATATAAAGAGATTAATCATATTGTAAATCAGTGTTAATTTTGACAGGGATTTTTTATTTAGCCTTACAGTCTTTATCTTGAGACGAAAATACTTAATAGTCTTAGTCACATTTTAGTCATTTGAGTCTTTCATAGTTTTAGTCTAGTTTTAGTCTACGAAAAGTCATTGCATTTTTTGTCAACTTTTAGTCATTACATTTAGTTATTACTTTTAGTCATTACTTTTAGTCAAAATGCAGTTACCAACATTTATTTTGGTAGCTATTTTATATGTAGTCTTCAAACAAAAATAGTCATTAATTCTTCTCTCTTTAGACCAAATCAATTAAGCTTATGAGAAATTTGAATCAAGGATTGAATTTGGAAAAACTTGAATAAATGATGACAATTTTCATTTTTGTGTGAACTATCCTTTAACAGTAGTGAAAAGGGAGCAATTTTTAAAAATTATAGTTGTTCATATATAATATATATAATTTATAATTTTTTGAAAAAGAAGCAGAATAAGGCAATGAGACAAATAAGAAAGAGATACAAATTAAACTAATTTTTCAGATAAAGTAGGTTTACTTAAAGGGGTCATAGGATGCCCATTTTCCACAAGTTGATATGATTCTTTAGGGTCTTAATGAAAAGTCTGTAACATAGTTCGGTTAAAATTTCTCAATGGTAGTGTAAAAAACACCTTTTTTACCCTGTCAAAAACAGCTCTTTTCAGATCAAACCGTTTTTGTAGCATTTTCCTTTAAATGTTAATGAGCAATGTTGACCCCGCACCTCTCTTCCGAGCTGCTCTCAGAGAGACTGTTAACTTTACGATATTCATCGTGCAACTTGCTAATTAGCACATTATTAGGAAAGGCGACTTGCAAAGATTCATTACAAAACATTATACTCACTTCTTCTGTAGATGAGGCTGGATCATGAATGATTCGCGCGAACATAGACACATTTAGGTTGATCGGGGGCGCATTCCATTCAGAAACAATGTAATCCACTGCGAGTTCAGCGGCTCAGATGTCGGGAGTAAACTGTCCCTTTAAGACGGAAGTCATGTATGTAATACTGACACATATTCCGTTTTCACCCACCTGTTTACGTTCACTTAATCCATAACCGACTGTATTTACTTGAGATACTCTACACGATAGACATTTGGACTGCTGTGTGTGTATTTGAGCTGAGAACTGATCGCGCGCTGTATATGAGAACTGAAGAAGTGGAGTGTGCGCGCGAGAGAGCATTCCTATCAGCGCGATTTTGCCTATCCTGCCTTCACTAACTTTAAGTTAATCGACAACTGAAGAAGTGGAGTGTGCGCGCGAGAGAGCACTCCTATCAGCACGATTTCGCCTATCCCGCCTTCACTAACTTTAAGTTAATCGACAACGAATTGTGAATCCCGGGAAAAACGGGACGTCTGGTCACCTTATCCCTACCCCTTTGGGTGCTGAGGCCATTGTTTCAGATCACTAGTTTGCATTTTGTAGCCTGCGGCTGCCATACTGAGACTAGATATGCAAATGCCCCTTATCTGATTGCAATCCAATGACAGGGACGCACATTTTGAAGGACAAGACAGTAGCCTATAGGATGTATTTTGAATGTCCGGTAGTTCTCAAATAACATTATAGTCCTGTCTAGTCTTGTTAACGAAGACACGGCATAAATTTCATCATAGTTTTTATCATCAGATATTAGTTTTAGCTCGTCAACGTCTCGTCTTAGTCAAAGAAAAATTTTTCCTTAACGGATATTTTTCGTCGTCGTCTTCGTTGACAAAATTAACACTGTTGTAAATGTAGTGGAAATATGATATCATTCCCCAACAGGTTTTCTCTTACATTAAAACTCCATCTAGTCTGTCTATTAGACATGTGCCGGTATTCCGTAATGCGACATATCACGATAATGAATATTCACGATATTGTTATCGTGGGCACTTCAAAATACCAATAATAATGATTTATTACAAATTATTCCGAATTTTGAATGCATTTTAAGGATACTTTTCCCATCAACTGGTCACAATGCACAACCCCGCTGTATGTTGATTTATTACAAATTATTCCGAATTTTGAATGCATTTTAAGAATACTTTTCCCATCAACTGGTCACAATGCACAACCCCGCTGTATGCTGCGTGAAAGATGCGTGGGAACTCTGATGTAAACAAGCACGGATGAGAAGCGCATGGCAGAGTGCGTGAGAGACGCTCTGGATAAAAGCACATTCACTCTCTGACAGCAGATGCGCTGAACAGCAGAAATGCAGCCGTTACCCCGGAAACCCCATAACAAAGCAGCTGTGTTACTTTCTGTTTCTGAAACGCATTCAATTATTTAAATAGCCATTCAGATTTTTGTATTTGCTATGGTTTCCATCACAGTGCCAAATACTTCAATATCTAGACTTAATAGGATATTTCTTTTCTAACTTTTTTACATTTTAATCTGGACTACAACATGCCCTAGATATTGTATGAAAATGATTTGATTCTTTATTATTCGGTCACACTTTAGATTAGGGCTTCATTAGTTAACATTAGTTAATTAATTAGTTAACATAAACTGCCAATCAAAAATTCTTCTAAACATTCATGATACTCTAAAAAATGCTGGGTTAAATACAACCCAGTGCTGGGTGAAATATGGACAAACCCAGCAATTGGGTTGTTTTGACCCAGCACTGGGTTGTATTTAACCTAGCATTTTTAAGAGTGTAATCTTAGGTAATTCCAACATTTAATAACACGTTAGAATCAAAAGTTGCAACTGTGTTATTTAATAAGCTAACATGAACTAAGAGTTGCGTTTTTTAAAGGGGTCCTATTATGCTCTTTTACAAAGTCTTGATTTTGTTTTGGGGGTGTACTAGAACATGCTCTCACAATACCTTTCTCCCCATCCTGGCACAAACGGCTCTACTGGCACAATTATAGTTATCATGTTCTTGTGCATGAGGACAGCTGGCCTACAGGCTCATCTACAGGCTTTCAATACTATTTACAGATCAAATATAATGACAGAACAGTAGCAGTACTTCAGATCAGAGAACTTTTACTTTTTATATATATGTACAGTACAGTAAATACTGAAGAACAAGTTGTACACCCTGAAACTCATAACTGCTGAACTGATTTGTAGCCAAGTACAGTACTTCTTAAATGTACTGTATTTTTGCAGAACTAAGAGATGACTCTATATTCTGTTGTGTTCATATGCAATTCTTTGGTATTTGACCTTTTCCTTTCTAGTGCTTTTCATCTACTGTACTGTAAGATCTCTTTACAGCAGTGTAATGAAAATAATATTTTCTTACTGTAAAGCTTATTGTTGAATTTCACTGTATCTGCTATATTTACTGTAACATGTATCTGCTCTAATTATGTTGTATACTGTAATAGACATTGAGCTGTAAAATGATACCTGATTGCCAAAAGAAGGTTTTTGCAACAGTGTTATGAATTAATCTCATTAGTGTGTAAGACTATGTTGTTGTGTGTGTGTTTCAGAGGGTTTGTGTGTCATGTCTGAGGGCGAAGTTTGTTTTTTTCAGCAAGATTGAAAAGTTTTGAGTGGAGAGCTTCATTTTGACCTGAAAATAGGAAGTATGGGGAATTGGGTGAGAAGTTATGGATTTGTGTTTAGAGTTTCGAGAAAAGGAGTCACAATTTCAAGAAATCTGTTTAAGCAATCGAGAAAAACTGTAAAACTGGGCGATGAAGAAATCTCGCTGCAGGATATTTACTTTTAATAGTGATTTGAGCGATGTTCCTCATCTCCCTAAATTAAGGCCTTCTTGTATCTATTGCGTATCATTGTAGTCATTAAGGTGATGCAATTGAATAGCGAATTAATGGTGTAATTCTAGCCTAGCTAACTAGTAATTCGCCATTGTCTGTGAAGTGAATGTGCGGTTTTGATTTGTGAATGACGTTGTATGACTGCGCTTAAGTTTCCCATGCATATTTACAGCAGCGCGAGTTCTGCTCCACTTGCAGGTGTTGTAAGCTTGCATCGGTCTCTTAGTAATGTCTGACCCCGGGAGGTGCGAGCAGGCTCTTCCAGCTACATCTGGTAACAGCACACACGTCACAGACCTTTGTGTAAACAAACAACTGTGTGTAGCCAATGCTAACTCTTTAGCAGCCATACAGGCACATGAGCTAAGCCCTTTACCTCAACTGCTAGCTGTTACCATCTGACTAACATTTAGATAGTGAGTGTAAAGTGTAACTTTCATACCACTCCTCTTTCTCTCTCCCCCTCACTCCTGGTTTCACTTCCTGTTTGTGTTATCACCTTCTGTTTGGATTCAGCTAGGCCGGTCCCTCCTTTGGTTTTATTTGTGTTTTTTTTTATTTTGACTTTATTCTACTTCTCTTTGATTTTATTTCATTAATTTACATTTGTTTAGCTTGAATGTACTAATTCAGATAAGTTGATTTTAATTAAATCTGAGATTTAATTAAATCAATTAAGTTTCCTACAGCTATTAGGACCTTTTCGTTTTACTTTAACTTATTTTAGTTCGTTTGACCATCACCATCTTCCCTCCCGGTATAGGATTATAGCAGTTCTAGCAACTGTTGTATCCTTAATGAGCAATACAGGTTATTAGAAGCCCTAATTCCTGTCTGCTATACCCCTCCTTATTCCTCAGCACCAGGCCTATTACACAAGGTACAGTTCCCCTTCAGGAACTCGAGCTGCGTCGAGATCGCTTTGGGAACCCATGCATTATGCTACAGACCCCTGAGAGGACTAGAAACACTTCCTAGTGTCTCTGTTTATGTACCTTGAGGTGTTTGATGTATCCCTACTAGCTTAGCTAACAGGCCCAAAGGTTTTATGACCCTGCTGCAGCATTCCTTTTAACAAGTGACAACTGCTTAGTCGTATCTCATAGCTTAAACAAAATAAGGAATGCCTTTCCTTCTCTCTCTGTCTCTTCCCGATTTTATTTCAATTTTTTTTTATTTGGTACCTTAATAGTAACCAAACCTGTGAACCATCAGTGCTTTGAGTAATTGTTTAACCACATGTATAGCCCGGTCATTAGCTGAGCCCTGCTTTCAGCCCCATCAACAAAGTTACTCAAACTCACTCTTTGTGTTCACGAACACAAAAACATAGCACCCTACATCACTAGCTTCCCCTCACCATCTATTCACACCTTACACAGCCTACACAGCCGTTCCCCATACAGATAGCTTAACACCTCTGTACGTACTTGCACTTGCCTTCTGCCTCTCTCTCTCTGGTGTTCCCACAAGTGTGCCAGTATGTCGCAGACACTCCACAGACATCCAGCCCTGCCAGCTCACCAGGACCACCTGGAAACACAGCAGAGCACTGTGATGGACATCCTTCAGCACAAAGCAGCCAACGACCTGCAACGGCAGAGAAAGGGAAGGACACCTGACACCAAGCCTGGACAACCAGGAGCTGACCAGCATCCCCTTCTCCTTGGCCCACACCCTCAAGGGCCTCAGACAGGAGGTAAATGAACTGAACCTGCAAGTCACAGAGTTCTACAGGGAACTGACACCTGCTCAACGAGAGAAAGCACAGAACAGATGCAAGGAACCTTACAGAATGGCGCAACAGAAGGAAATCGCCAGTCTTCAGGAGGCTCTAACATCTGCTGGACACCGAGAGCTGCTTGAAAAAGCCACCAGACAAGACTTGGAAAGAGAACTGTTTCACACAAAGTCACTGTTAAAAACAGCGTATGTGGAACTTAATGAGAGAGACACTAGAGCTAAGGCCTTAGAAGGCCATCTGCATGCAGCCAGAGCTGAGGTCCAAACACTCAGTAATTCTGCAACATTAAAGAGGAGCTTGACACGGTTCAGAAAGAATTGAAACTGTCCTACAGACTGCGCATGGACTCAAGTTAAAGTCACCCTGCTGCACGTCACACTGCCAGCAGTGCAAACCCCCTCACCCCTGTACACAGATACAAAGGGGGGAGCCAAAGCCTTCTGCTTGACACTTTACAAGTCAGTTACCTGGAAACCTCTGCAGTCGCAGAAGGAAAAGGACCAATTCAGACAAACTCTGAAATGACACATGGAGTGACACTCAAAGACCTCCACCCTATTTTAAATCACCATTTAGGCATTATGGCCTGCCACACAATGCCTATTCAACAACTGCTTGACCTGACACAGAAGGCCTTTAACAAGCACAAGGCCTCCACCAAAGGTGTTTGTAAGACCCCACTGATTCTGAACTGCACAACCCAGAATCCAAAGCAGGCACCAAAAGGCACCCAGCATTTTCACAATGCAAGGCCCTCCTACGGACCAACCACTGGCAGAAGCCATGAAAAAGGCCACCCTCACCCTGCGAACACCACGGTATGCCCAACAGCGGTCCACCACAACATCCTCCTCCACACCCTTCACACAGGTGCCAAACGGAGGCTGCACAAGGACAGCTGGACTCACCTACTTCTGAGTTACAGGAGCTGCTGACACTAGCAAAAGAGCTCCTTGAACAAAACTCAACTGAGGAGTACTGGGAAGGACAACTTTCTGACTCCTTGCCTGACGCAACACAGCATCAGACCCCTCCAAGGGAGGAGCATCCCTTAAAACCAGTCGACACCCCAGAAGCAGCCAGATAACATTGGATGGAGCAACGGGCCCACATGTCCAACAGCGAAACCTCTACCAACACAACTCAGGCAAGCTCAAGTCGGTTCCGCCACAAGAGCAAAGCGACACTGCAAACATCAGACTTCTGGTGACGTTCTAGCAGAACAGAGGGCTAACAACCACTTGCTGCTCTCCTGCCACCATCACTAGATCAGTCTGAAACTCTCTTCACACTACAAAATCTCCATAACAATACCCTGTGACCCCCAGAACCACCTGCACTTTCACCAGTGAGAGTCCAACCCAGCTGTTCCAAACCGCAGGTACCACGGATAGCCTACTGGCTAACAACACCTACAAACGACCATCTGACTCAGACCAACTCACTTCAGGATGACAGGTGACACTGCCTCGACTGTTGTCTACTGGACGGACAACACGGTTCGAAAGGGGGGAATTATGTAGTATTTGGACCAATCAGACACACATTTGTTCATTAAATTTAACAAATAAATTATTCATTAGATTAACAATTAATCACAAAACCCTCACCCAATAAACATACTGGATGCCAGCATGTCTGGGAATGACCCCAGGCCTCTGGTTACCATGGCAACCAGGACACCAGCTCAGATAACCTTTACGACTTAATGGCAAGTTGAGAGTTCTCCCTCTCACCAGCTTTCAACCATCGGAAAAACACAATGCCCATAAAAATGGACTCATCTCTAATTAATTCATAGGAAAGTCTTTCTTTGAATGAACTCACATATCCTTCAGGTCATTGTGTATGTTGTTACCGTTCTTGTATATTGTCTTTTGTATTGTATACTGTTTTATGCATGCTTATGATAGAACCACTTGTTCATGTAATCTTACCTATACCATGTTTAGTATCTATGAATTCGTCTTCTGATGATCTAAACTAGAGTGTATATTATATGTTGGTACATAGGCAAATATTAGTGTTCTAAGACTCTTTAGTAGTTTTGCATCAACACCCAATCGAATTACATATGCAAAATACCATGCTCTGAGACAAAGAGTCATAAAATTTCCCTCCAAAGTTACCATTCCTCATTGGCTCACTCAAATCCCAGAGGAGTGACCTCGATAAAAGATAAAGGCCTCACATTAGTGACCCGCCTGCAGTCTGCGGTTCTGTTAGATTCTGAGAAGATGGGGATGCTGAGCTAGTCTTCTAAGGACACCCTAAGTTTGTGCCAGGCCTCAGCCTTGACTTTCCATTCACCAAAGATCCTAGGATCTCAGCTGATGTCTCTCTTAGCTCTTTTTCACTTTCCACTGGGAAGAAACTCCCAATCACCA
>NW_015544236.1:255626-262786 GCF_001515605.1 Sinocyclocheilus anshuiensis
GTTAACTGACTCTTTTCATAGCTTCATTCTCTGGTTTTCCTGATGGTTTCATCCATCAAGTCTCATTTGCCCTTTCCCGATGTATGAGTGATTGTATGTTTGTTTGTTTAAATTAGTTATGTATGTTAGCGTTTAGTTAATAAAACTTTTGTGCACAAATTACTGCTTGTGAATAATGTCCCTTTACGATTTTGATCCTTGCTACATGCTCTAATGCATTAATACTGTAGGAAACTATTATCTGTGGCCACGAAAATATCCTTTCTTAGAGTTGATATGAATTTACACTGAATGTGCGCTGGACGAACAGATTAGTTGATGGCAATTTAATCCTGCTACAGTTACTACTGGCAGCTGATCAACTGTAATAACTTCTGTAGCAAATGTTGCTATTGCTCATTGTGAATGTTAATGCATTAAATAAGATTAACTAATGAGATCTTATTGTAAAGTGATACCCATTGGTCTTTATAATTCTTTAGCACTTTAATCTGTGTACAACTTTTAACTGTATACATTTTTTCTGTATTGCTTTATTGTATTTAAAGGTTCAGTCATTTTTGTTATAAGAAAAAAGTTATGAAACCTGTTATACTGTATTATGACAGCACTTTTTTTAAAACAAAATTTCAATATCACGATAATACCGTATACCGTGATAAAACCATGAGCAATTAATCGCAACATGAAAATTTGATACCGGCATATCCCTACCTGTTATACTGTATTATGACAACACTTCTTTGAAATTAAATTTCAATATCATGATAATACCGTATACCATGATAAAAGCATTAGTAATTAATCACAACATGAAAATTTGATACCGGCATATCCCTACTGCCTATAAATCTCCAGTCTTTTGTGTTTAAGAAAAATGCAAGACATGCTAACGGCCAAATGACAACACATAGCTTTTACTCTTAAATTACAACACATAGCTTTTACTCTTTAGCATTTGCTGCCTTATATGGTATACAGAATCCAAAACCTTAAAATTCAGTCACAGTACTTCAAGGAATGCCTGTAGTGAGACTGGAAGAATGTTTACTCTTTGGAAACAATACTGCTGAACCATTAAAACCTTTACAGTAGATGATAAAGACCAATAATATGAGGAGTCCGGGAAGTGAATTTCGAGGAGGGACGGTGTTCCACTTCCAAATGGGTAGGGATTGGTAAGGGATTTTATTCACTCAATAGCCACACATAAATGTAGTTCCGCATATAAATGTAGTAAAACGTAGCCTGATATTTGTGTCTATGGTTAGCTGCTCAATGTCGGCTTTTGTGATTGGCCATAATACCTTCAGGCTGCAGCCAATGAAAATGCCTCTCTATCGGTGCACGTTCTACTCCTCACAGAACAGATTGTGAAAGCAGACTGTTGCAGGTAAATTATCTAGGATGAACCGTTATTTTTGCCAAAAATCTGAACATCTTACTTAAAAAGATGTGATAACAGAAGTGATATGGATATAGCTGTTTTAATGTTAAATTTTGTGAGATTGGGATTAAAGGTAGAGCTGGACAAACAGGATTTTAAGGCTGATTTTAAGCCCGATTTACACCACAAAAATGCCACGAAAACAGAATACATCACCCATATTCTTTTTTATACTTTGTTTTTCACCGTGAAACAGAACATGTTTCCATCAGCTGGAGAACCAGCTGATGACGTTGATTGTTCTCCATTTGTTTTTCTTGTCTAGTCACGTTTGATCTCGCGAGTCTCCATGAGATCTCGTGTCATTGTGAAATCGTCCCTACAATCAACAAGTGTGTGGTCTCGCGGTCTGGTTGAATCGGTCTAGTGTGCGTGTTCAGAGGATTATAAGGCTAAAAATTGGTTGAAGCATGTCTTCATGTCTGTGGTCTCCCATGGTTTTCAAATCAGTTAAGATTTGAAAATTGTATTGTGTGCGGCCAGCTTAGGGTAGGCGATTTCGGAAAGGCTAGCGATAACAAACTAGCTTTGAAAGCAAGATCCCATACTCCCTGCATCACTCTACAAAGCTATGCCTCCTCCAAAATAAACGAACACGCTCAGGCAGACTAGAGACTAACCTGCGACACGGTGAGGGATGCCGTTGGTGGAGGATTGAATGCAATGCTATTAGTTTTGTTTCGCTTATTCATTTATATAGCACCTTACAGGCTACACAGTAGCTCCAAAGTGATGTACATTACACAGGAAAGCAGAAGAACAATGAGACAAACAAGAAAACATCAATATACCAATGTACCAAAAAGCCAGAGAATACAAATATGATTTTAAACGATCCTTAAAAGCAATAAGAATCAAGGAAGATCTAACATCCAATGGCAGATTGTTCCATAGCCTTGGGACAGCGATGGAGAAAGCACAATCACCCTTCAATTTGAGACGTGCTCAGGGAATTGTTAAGAGAAACTTGTTCGATGATCTTAATATTACATCTGGACTGTAGGGCTTAATAAGCTCAGCTAAGTATTCTGCCACCATTCCGTGGAGTGCTTTAAAAGCATATATCAAAATCTTATACTGTATCCTAAATTGTACTGGTAGCCATCCTAAAGATGCTAACAAAGGGGTAACATGATCAGCTTTCCTAGCAATCATTATCATCCTTGCAGCAGCATTTTGTACCAGCTGCAAGTGAGCAGCACATGATTGGCAAGTACCTACATAAAGAGCACTAGAATAATCTAAATGGGAAAAAATATAGGCATGGACAACATTTTCCAAGGTCACTGACTGACAAAATTGGCTTCAATTATGCTATTGCCCTTAAATAGAAGAAACAATTACGAACCACCGTCTTTATCTGTCGATCAAATATAAGAGATTAATAAAAAATGACTCCCAAATTCTTTACTTGATCCTGTATATACCCTTCCCATGGGCCTAAGTTATCATTTACCATCTGGCTACAAACTGTATGACCAAAAATAATAATTTCAGTTTTGTTTTCATTCAATCAAACAAGATTCTCAGCCATCCACAGCTTTACTTCCTCCAGAAATTTGAGGAGTGTAGCATTGTGATCCTTACTACTAGGTCTCAGTGGCATATAGACGTGTGTGTCGTCCGCATACAGATGGTAAGAAATACAACGCTTCCTAAAGATCATTCCCAACGGGAGCATGTACACTGAAAACAGGACTGGACCCAAGATGGACCTATGTGGGACCCCACAGGTAATAGATGCTGAAGCAGAGAAATAGTAATCTTCCCTGAAAAGGATCTACAATCCAAATAACAGGCAAACCATTTTAAGACCGTCCCCTGAATGCCAACAAACTGCTTTAAATGTGACAGAACGATCCGGTGATCAATAGTATCAAAGGCTGCTGACAGATCCACTAAAATTAATGCTGCATGATTACCGCCATCCACGATTAAAAGAAGATCATTAACAACCCTTAAAAGGGCTGATTCTGTGCTATGCCCACCCCAAAAACCAGACTGGAATATATCTAAAATATTAATATTTGTTAAGAATGTGGATAATTGTTTCAACACAACTTTTTCAAATACCTTAGACAAGCTAGGCAAATTTGAAATTGGCTGATAATTTTTCAAGTCATATGGGTCCAGACTTGGCTTTTTAAGATTTTTCAACAATAGCTTGGCTTGCTTAAGGCAAAGTGGTACAATACCATTCTGGAGTCTACTATTAATAATAGATAAAATACTTGGACTAAGAATATCGACACCTTCCTTGAGAATGCACAGCGAAACTGCATCACTGGGGCAGAATGATCGCTTTAAGTGGAGCATGGCATCTCTAATGTCAGAGAGACACCAGTTCAAACTGACTTAAAGAATACATTCCAGGTATATCTGTTGCCACTGGGTTAGCAGTCATAGGTGAAAAACTTGCTCTGATTCCATTTATTTTCTTTAAAAAAAACTTTATTTGCACATTGCACTTAATTGCATGTTGTTGACAATGAGGTCAAGCCAGGTTTTATACTCGGACACATCAGTCTATTTATAACAGCAAAAAGCTCACGTGGTGGATTATTAGCAATCATATTGGACAAGTAACTTGCTCTGTCATACTTTACAGTTTTTTGGTATTTTGACAGACTATGCCTTAGCATTTGCAGGAAAACTTCCAACCTATCCTTCCTCCACCTCCTTTCTGCTCTTCTACATTCCCGTCTAAGTCTGTTAATTTAGCCAAGGTTGTGTTTTGGCTCTTCTTTCCTTCATTTTATATGGAACAATGGAGTCCATAATATTCATACAAACAGAATTAAACAATCGTAAGTAATCGTAATTAAATAATCAACTCATCTGGATCAACAAAATGTTTCTGATGCTGTAAGTGGGGTGACTGTAGGGGAATATGCCATAGACAGAGGAGCAGTTGGACATACACTTGGGAGATTCACATTAAATTCCACCGGAGAATGTTCAGAAAAACTATGTGACATGAGATCAATTCCTAATGACAGAACAAGGTCCAGAGAATGGCCATGAGTGCTTCTCTTAACAGATTGAATCAAGTTAAAATAGTCCAACATTTCTAAGAACTCAGCTACCATGGGTTTTCCTGGGCAGAAAACATTTACATTAAAATCTCCAACAATTAAAATGGAATCAGACATTAATTCAATATGAGACAAAATGTCTGAAAGTTGTGATATTTAGGTGCACGATAAACATTTACACAAAGCACCGGTTTCTTATAGTCCAACATCATCACTTGGGCTTTAAAACTCTGATAGTTCATAGATGGCAATAAGCAGCATTTAAAACTTTTTTTTGCAAAGCTAGGGCTGGGTCTGCCCCCTCTGGGGGCAGCGCTTGCAGGCTCACCACCTGATCCCTGAAGGAAGTAGTGGGAACCTTGGGCACATAGCCGGGCCGGGGCCTCAGGATTACCTGGGAGTCAGCCGGCCCAAACTCTAGGCATGAATTGCCGACCGAAAATGCGCGCAGGTCCCCTACCCTCTTGATGGAGGCCAGTGCAAGCAGGAACAGAGTTTTCATTGAAAGAAACTTTAGCTCGACTGACTGCAAAGGCTCAAATGGGCCCTGCTGTAGTGTTTTAAGCACCAGAGACAGGTCCCAATAGGTTATAGAGGAAGGCCGGGGAGGATTTAACCTTCTGGCCCCCCTAAGGAACCTGACCAGTCTACTCGGTGAGAAGAACACCACTCGACGAACAGGTTCCACTTCAAGGCGTAAGCATGTCTCGTAGACAGTGCTCTCGCCGAAGTGATGGTGTCAACTACCTCTTGGGGTAGGTCACCAAGAACCTCCGCGTCCCATCCAGGGACCAGACATGAAGTTTCCAGAGGTCTGGACGCGGGTGCCACAGGGTACCCCGTCTCTGAGTCAGTAGATTCTTCCTCAGAAGAATCTGCCAGGGAGGGGCTGCCGCGAGGAGTATTAGTTCGGGGAATCAGGTCCGAGTGGGCCAATACGGCGCCACAAGTAGGCCCTGCTCCTCGTCGTCCCTGACCTTGCACGGCGTCTGGGCGAGAAGGCTCACTGGGGGAAACACATACTTGCGCAGGCCCCGCGGCCAGCTGTGTACCAGTGCGTCCGTGCCGAGTGTTAACAGGTCTACCTGAGCGGCTCCGGAACGTCTCCAAAACAGCTGGACCATCTGGGGATGGAGTCTCTATTCTCCCAGGAGCGTAGCTCATGACAGCTCGTCGGCCGTACGGTTGAGCAGACCCAGAATGTGAATGGCACGAAGTGACCTCAGAACCTTCTGACTCCAAAAGGGGAGGTGGCGGGCGAGTTGCGACATGCAACGGGAGAGCAGACCACCTTGTCGGTTGATGTACGCAACGGTCGCCGTGTTGTCCATTCGGACCAGCACATACTTGCCTCGAAAGCACCCTTCGAGACAGTTCAAGGCAAGGCGCACTGCTAACAACTCTAAGCAATTGATATGCCAGTGCAGTTGGGGGCCCATCCACACCTCCGACACTGCGTGCCCGTTGTACGTGGCCCCCGAGCCGGTGGTGGAGGCATCTGTGTAAACCACAGCATGCCTGGAGACCTGTTCTAGGGGCACTCCTGCCCGAAGGAACTTAAGGTCTGACCACGGGGTGAAGGTTTGGCGACAGGCCGGTGTAACTTGGACCCGGTGAGTGCCACGCCCACCTCGAGACTCAGCCATAAAGCCAGTGCTGGAGCGGTCTCATATGAAGCAGCCCCAGTGGCGTAACTGCCGCTGCAGCTGCCATATGCCCCAGGAGCCTCTGAAATAGTTTCAGTGGGACCGCTGTCCTGCCCTTGAACGAATTCAAGCAGTTCAGCACCGACCGCGCAAGTTTCTCTGTGAGGCTTGCTGTCTGTTCAACCGAATCCAACTCCATACCGAGAAAAGAGATCCTCTGCGTCAGGGAGAGTTTGCTCTTTTCCCAGTTGACCCGAAGGCCCAACAGGCTGAGGTGCGAAAGCACCAAGTCCCTGTGTGCACACAACTGATGCTGAGACTGAGCTAGTATGAGCCAGTCGCTGGGACTGTGAACGCCCTGTTCTCTCAGGGGAACAAGGGCTGCCTCCGTGACGTTCACGAAGAGGTGGGGAGACAGCTTTCACTGAGGCTCCTGCTTATGTGTCTGAGCTGATTACTTTCCGACAGTCATCTAGGTGGTGTAACTGCCGCTGCAGCTGCCATATGCCCCAGGAGCCTCTGAAATAGTTTCAGTGGGACCGCTGTCCTGCCCTTGAACGAATTCAAGCAGTTCAGCACCAACCGCGCACATTCTTCTGTGAGGCGTGCTGTCTGTTCGACCGAATACAATTCCATACCGAGAAAAGAGATTCTCTGCACCGGGGAGAGTTTGCTCTTTTCCCAGTTGACCCGAAGACCCAACTGGCTGAGGTGCCGAAGCACCAGATCCCTGTGCTCGCACAACTGAACCCGAGACTGTGCTAGTATAAGCCAATCGTCGAGATAGTTCAGGATGCGAACACCCTGCTCTCTGAGGGAAAGAAGAGCCCCCTCCGCGACTTTCGTGAAGACACGGGGAGACAGGGACAGCCCGAAGGACAGGACCTTGTACTGGTATGTACGTCCCTCGAACGCGAACCACAGAAATGGTCTGTGGGGCAGAAGGATCGACACATGAAAGCACGCGTCCTTCAGGTCGATCGCTGCAAACCAATCTCGGGGACGGATGCACCCGAAGATGTGTTTCTGCGT
>NW_015544236.1:263966-264616 GCF_001515605.1 Sinocyclocheilus anshuiensis
CGCCTTTCTTGGGTACAATGAAGTAGGGGCTGTAAAACCCCCTATTCATATCGGCTGGAGGGATCGGCTCTATCGCATTCTTCACCAGTAGGACTGCGATCTCCACACACAAGACAGGAGCATCGGCCGCCTTCACTGTTGTGAAGCGCATGCCACTGACCTTGGGGGTGGAAGCCAGGCGAACTGAATCACATAGCTGAGGCTGATGGTCCGCAGAAGCCAGCAAGACGGGCTGGGTAGCGCTAGGCAAGCACCCAGATACCGTGCAGGCGGGACCAACGGAACCACCGCCGTACCCACAGTGGGGCAGCGAGGTGGAACGCAGGGACCCAACTCAGACGGCTTGTGAGCGGACCGAAGAGGGGTCTGAGTGTGCGGTGCAACGCTTACCTGGTTCCACAGTTTGGCAGAGTGTGCGTGAGTAGGGCCTTTGCTGACGCTCTCGAATCGCCCGCTGCTGCCTGCTGGCGATGGAGGAGGATGAGTGTGGTCCGGTGCTGGTCCGTCCGTGACTCTCCGTGCCCTCCTGGGACCCAGGGGCAGAGAAAACCGCTCTCTTGTCGAGACTTTCCAGATTCTCCACCCGGCTCTCCTCCGGGGGAGGGAGAGGTGCCTTCACCATCCCCCAAAGAGCAGCTTCCTCCCCCTCT
>NW_015544236.1:265005-267977 GCF_001515605.1 Sinocyclocheilus anshuiensis
GGGTTGGGCCGTCCGCGACTCTCCGTGCCCTCCTGGGACCCAGGGACAGAGAAAACCGCTCTCTCGTCGAGATTTTCCAGATTCTCCACCCGGCCCTCCTCCGGGGGAGGGATCATGACCACCCTCGTGCAGGTCCCTCAGTGCCCTGGCAGACACGTGAGGCAGCGATCGTGACCATAATGACCAGGTAACGACCGCATCCAGAAACGCACGGGTGAAACGGCATCTTTAAAAAGACGATCCGTCGTCTGTACAAAGATGCACCCACTTATTGTACTCTTTTAGAGAAATTGGCTCTTTTAGGGAAGTGCTCTTTTACGTGCTGAGACGCACAGGGGAAACGGCCGTTTGCAGCACGACAGGGGGTAGTGCAGCCTGAAGTGAGCTTTTACGTGCTGAGACGCACAGGGGAAATGGCCATTTGCAGCACGACAGGGTTAGTGCAGCCTGAAGTGCGCAACCCACTCGACACAGGAACGACCACTGCTGAAGCGCCGTCCGCCAACACAAAAAGCTCCCAAGAGCGCACTAGACTCGTCACACACGAAGCACTTTTGTAGGAGCAGAACGATGTTGACGTTTAATTTACACTCGAAGTGGATTGGTCTCTCTAAGCGAGATCACCAATTCGTCGGTCAACCGATGTGACTCGGAGTGACCGACTGAAAGGGAACATGAAAAGTAAAAACAATAAAACAAACGGAGCAAGACGAGCAGCCAACACACCACCGGGCGCCATCTTGCCCAACGCCATCTTTACCTCATGTCTCATTCACCGGTGAGGAAACATTTCAGTACAAAGTGCATAATATTACAATAATAGCACCTTTCATTCTCGCTGGAACGTGAAGATGATGTATGATGTCTGCGCAAACAGGGTGCGCAGAGGTATGCAAATACATATTTGACAGGCAGACAGGACAACCTATTGTAATGTTCGGACCGAACATTTTGATTGGATAAACATTTTATGATCCTACGCCTTCCACAGATGATATAAATACATAAAAATAAATGTATACCACTTAACTTAGTGTTTGCTATCCGGATGTGAAGAGACTTTCAACCAGCATAACAAAAAACTAATTTTTTTAACCAAATCACCTACCCTGCTTTCAGTGTTGGGAAGGTTACTTTGAAAATGTAATAGGTTACAGATTACAAGTTACCCTATTTAAAATGTAATAGTGTAACTTTTTCAATTACTTTATTAAAGTAATGTAACTGATTACTTTTGATTACTTTTAGATTATACATTTGTATACATTTCTAATGAATGTTTATTTGCAACTGTTAATCATTTTCAAACATTTACACCATGTAGGGTTATCCTTACAGTAGTGCTCAACACTGTCAAAATCATTCCTCACTTGACATAAGATGATCAAATGTGAACACATCCACTACAAAATCAGACTTTAGTACCGCCTTTTACTTTGAGATTGATCTGAAGTTCAATGCAGATTTAAAATCATAAGAAATAGTTAACTGATACTGTTTTTGAAACCAAATCTTTGCATAACTACAGGAAACACTGCATCTAACAATGGTTTTGGGAAAAAAAAAAAGTTAATTAAAAAATAATGATAAATAAAAGCATATACATCAACTCAAATACGGTTATCTAATAAGCATGTGTCCTATTCTGTGTATTAAACTCTTGAAACATTGGTGTCTCTTTGTATATGATATGATGATAGTTTTCTCAAAATAAGTAAAATGCTGATGAAGTGACTCAGAGCAGTTCTAGAGATACCTGTGCGCTTCCACAGTCCACTCCATTCTCTCTCGCATTGATTACTCTGATCCAAACCGAGCCGAAGCATTGCCAGCCACGACTAGCCGATTCATGATTTATTAGAGATTTAATAATCGAATGGCGAATTCTGAAATAATCGCTTTAGTACATTCGGTAGGCAACTATACAATAATAATATTAAAATAGCGGGCCAAATCGGCTGCCAGGCCATAGGGACTTGTCCCGGTTCTCCCGATGGCCAGTCCGCGCCTGATTTCCACAGACACGCAGAACGTGCAGGATCCATATATTGTCTTTTTGCGGCTTAATATTCACAGACACTAGTCCATATCACGTTTTGATTCAAGTGTACTGACCTACTTTTGATTTATTCGTCCAAAATGTGGCATATTCCGTCCGCGTTAGGCTATAGGAATTCTGTTTTTATGACTGGATTCTACGAACCAGTCTGTGTTTTCCGCATCGCGTCAATGTGCAATTAGTAAATAATAGTGCAATTTGGGAAAGAAATCAATTAAATCTGTATGTGGATGTGTGTAAATATTCAAATGTAATCCCCTTTGTAATCGTTAACATTTTCATAAGTAACTGTAATTAAATTACACATTTTTTGTGTAATTGAATTTACACAATTTACACAAATTACAACTGATTACAGTTACATTTATTTTGTAATTAAATTACGTAACGCCGTTACATGTAACTAGTTACTCCCCAACACTGCCTGCTTTTAACTGAGATGAGTGACAGTGAGTTTACAAATGTGATATTGATTTTATAGAACAGTTCAATAAATAAGTTAATATTAAGTGACTTACATTTTAGTAACACTGTCTGATTGTGCTCTATTTCGTCATTGAAAGTAGTTCCAAAGTCACAGCTGAGCCGCAGCATTTTTGAAGGAGTCAATTTTGATTCAATCGCCCATTCATACAGACAGTCATTTGCTTCATTCCTGCATGAATCAGCCATTTGAATGAATCAAATGAATGAATGATTTAGTGACGAAGACAGTGACTTGCCGCCACCTACTGGCATTTTTTGTTTCATCGTAAAATTATTACTTGAGTTATTTAAATCATTTAATATTTCTATATTCAAAACTTTATATTTAAAAAATAATCTCATAACATTTTGTTGTATTCATGCCACTTGTAACGGGGCTGACGAGACGTGAGACGTGTGGATCCATCTGCAGGCTTTATTAAAGAGA
>NW_015544236.1:268603-268937 GCF_001515605.1 Sinocyclocheilus anshuiensis
TTCCTATGCCTTGTTAATCAATCTGTAAATATATCTAAATGCTACTTTTGTGTTCTTTTGTGCCACTTCTGTAGTGCGTAAGTTGAATTTTTTTGATAATACTGATTTCTTTTGATTTGTAACTTATTCTTCCTGATTCAATTTCAATTTAAAATAAATAAACAAACAAACAAACAAATAAATAAATAAATGTATTTGTGAATTTGACATAAAAGATGACACATTTAAGAAGGTTAGAAAAAAAAGGCATTACAAAGGTACCTGTGCAAATCACTTTGAGGTGTCAAATATCACCTCATAATGGAAAGGTACATTTTTTGTCATTGTTCAGAAG
>NW_015544236.1:269321-277654 GCF_001515605.1 Sinocyclocheilus anshuiensis
TTGGTAAATATGAGCAAAGGCGGCTGTGAAAATAAATCTACATTATTTATCCTTTTGATCTTTCATACAAATAATTCACAAAATTCTAACCTATCATTGAAATAAAATAATTGAAAATGGGATGAAAATCTCATTGTGAAATAAATGCTTTCTCCAGTTCATATTGGCACCCAATTATTGCAACATCCTTTTCCCAAGATAACAGCTCTGAGTTTTCTCCTATAATGCCCGAAGAGTTTGGAGAGCACCTGATACGAGATCAGAGAGCATTCCTTCATCCAGAATCTCTCCAGATCCTTCAGATGCACAGCTCCATGTTGGTGCTTCTTCTCTTCTGTTCACCACACTCCTTTTCTATAGGGTTCAGGCCATGGCAGAAGCTTCATTTTGTGCTCAGTGACCCATTTTTGTGTTGATTTTCATGTTTGTTTTGGATTATTGTCCTGATGGAAGATCCAATCATGGCCCATTATAAGATTTCTAACAGAGGCAGTCAGGTTTAGGCTTTTTATCTGTTGGTATTTGATAGAATCCATGAAGCTATGCATCTGAACAAGATGTCCAGGACCCTTGGCAGTAAAACAGGCCCACAACATTAAAGATCCAGCAGTATATTTAATCGTGGGCATGGGATACGTTTTATCCCTGTTTGTACTAAACCCATCTGGTGGGTTTGCTTCCAAAAAACTCTTTTTCTTGTTTCATCTGACCATAGAAGCCCGTCCCGTTTGAAGCTCCAGTCGTGTCTGACAACTGAATATGCTGGAGTTTGTTTTTGAGAGAGCAAGGAGAATTTTTCTTGAAAGCCTCCCGAATAACATGATGTGATGTAGAGGCTGTTTGATATATTTTCTTAGGCTTTCTGACCCTAAGACTCAACTAATCTCTGCAGTTCTCCAGCTGTGATGCTTGGAGAGTCTGGCCACTCAAACTCTCCTCCTCAGTGTGCATTAGGACGATATAGACACACATTCTCTCCCAGACAGATTAGAAACTCTTAATTATTGCCCTGATGGTGGAAATGGGGATTTTCAATGCTTTAGCTCCTTTTTTTTGCAGCTACTTTCTATTTTGTGAAGCTCAACGATCTTGTTCTGCACATCAGAACTATATTCTTTGGTTTTACTCCTTGTGATGGATGATTAAGGAACTATATTCTTTGGTTTTACTCCTTGTGATGTATGATTAAGAGAATTTTGCCCTTGTGTTCCTCATATTTATAATCCTGTGAAACAGAAGTCATGGCTGGACAGTTTCATGCTCTAGTCACTCCGATGTGCTAAAAATGTAAATATGACTGGGAATATACTTCACAGATAGTTTACTCATAAGAAATTCTAGGGGTGCCAATAATTTGTGGCCAGCATGCATTGGAGAAAAACATTTATTTCATCATGAGATTTTCTCCCCAGTCTCAATTGTTTTACTTCAATTATTTTTTTTGAATGAAAGATCAAAAGGATAAGGATGAGGTCTCCTTTCCTCATATTTACCAAGGGTGCCAATATTAGTGGAGGGCAGTGTATATTTACACTACTGCTCAAAAGTTTGGGATCAGTAAGACTTGTAATGTTTTTTAAAGAAGTCTCTTATGCTCATCAAGGCTGCATTTATTCGATCAAAAATACAGAAAAAACAGTAATCTTGCAAAATGTTTTTACAATAGAAAATAATGGTTTCTATTTTAATATACTTTAAAATATAATTTATTTCAGTGATGCAAAACTGAATTTCCATCAGCCATTACGCCAGTATAAAGTGTCACATGATCCTTCAGAAATCATTCTAATATGCTGATTTATTATCATTGCTGGAAACTGTTGCGCTGCTTAATATTTATTTTTTTGACCTGTGATACTTTTTTTCAGGATACTTTGATGAATAAAAAGTTAAAAAGAAGAGCATTTATTTAAAATAGAAATCTGTTCTAAAATATATACACTACCGTTCAAAAGTTTGGGGTCAGTAAATTTTTATTCTTTCTTTTTTGAAAGAAATTAAAACTTTTATTCAGCTAGGATGTGTTAAATTGATAAGAGGTGATAGCAAAGATTTATATTTTTAGAACAGATTT
The DNA here is from genome assembly GCF_001515605.1 of Sinocyclocheilus anshuiensis. Lineage (NCBI taxonomy): Eukaryota > Metazoa > Chordata > Actinopteri > Cypriniformes > Cyprinidae > Sinocyclocheilus > Sinocyclocheilus anshuiensis. Next base: position 271,396 of record NW_015544236.1, read on the forward strand.
ATATTTTGAATAAATGCTGTTCTTTTTAACTTTTTATTCATCAAAGAATCCTGAAAAAGTATCGCAGTTTCCAAAATAAATAAAACATTCGGCAGCACAACTGTTGCCAACATTGATAATTCTAATAATACATCTGCATATTAGAATGATTTCTGAAGGATCATGTGACACTTTATACTGGAGTAATGGCTGATGGAAATTCAGCTTTGCATCACAGAAATAAATTATATTTTAAAGTATATTAAAATAGAAACCATTATTTTATATTGTAATAACATTTTGCAAGATTACTGTTTTTTTTCTGTATTTTTGATCAAATAAATGCAGCCTTGAGGAGCATAAGAGACTTCTTAAAAACACATTACAAGTCTTACTGATCCCAAACTTTTGAGCGGTTGTGTATATGAGATGGACTGAGTGATTTTGATTACCTGCATCTGATACAGCATTCATTCTTCAGCTCAATCTCATATTCACAATAACATATCAGCTTAAATGTCTGCTGAGGAAAGTGATAGGCTCTTCGTCGTACTATCTGTTAAGGGTGATTTCCAATGACAGCACTGCTCAGTGCATTTGTTGGCTGCCTCTTATGCAGCCTTGAGGAGCATAAGAGACTTCTTAAAAACACATTACACATTACTGATCCCAAACTTTTGAGCGGTTGTGTATATGAGATGGACTGAGTGATTTTGATTACCTGCATCTGATACAGCATTCATTCTTCAGCTCAATCTCATATTCACAATAACATATCAGCTTAAATGTCTGCTGAGGAAAGTGATAGGCTCTTCGTCGTACTATCTGTTAAGGGTGATTTCCAATGACAGCACTGCTCAGTGCATTTGTTGGCTGCCTCTTGCAAGGTGTTGTTAAAAATAAAAATAACTTCCTTGTTTACTTCTATGTTCCATGTCTCTTTTAATATAAAAGTCTTTACTGCTGACTACTCATAAAACTTGTCATCTAATGGTGGAATAATGTAACTGATGAAGGAAGATAGCTGAACATTTGTTATTTTTTTATCCCATTTTAATTCAAATAAAAGACTTCAGTGTGCAGACCAACCTTTGTAATGTAACTAAAATCACCATCACGAACACACAAACCGTTTCTCTAAAATTAAATATTATTATTAAATACTACTATTATTTATTGAATAATAATATTTAATAAACAACAACAACAGCCTTTAAATAGCATTAAAATTATATAAGATATAACGTGATGAGATTTTGCCTTCAGCCAAAACTATTTGCTCTGGAACAAATAATAGATTAATGAGACCAAAGACCGCGAGATTTACCCAAAATAAATTATATCTCATGTTTAACCACTATAGAGACATTAGAGCCAGCGGTAAATTCCAGAAGATCTGACCGAGGTGATGCGCTCTCTGCAGATTTATGAGCACTAAACAGCCACTGACGTCCTGGAGCTCACATCTCCGGAAACATTGAAGCAAAATTTCAAATAGATGTTATTGTCACGCCTGTTTTGGGTTTGGTTTCATGTTCATGTTTTCATGTCTTTTATTTTGGAGTTTAGTCATGGTCCCTGCTTGTGTCATGCTTCCCTTGCCCTCATGTATTCATGCCATTGGTTCTCTTGTTCATTGTGTCATGTTCTGATTGGTAGTCTTAGTCATGTGTCCTGTCTCTCATTGGTTGGTTGTTTTGGTTGGGCTGAATTGTTTGCTATAAGTAGCCATCATGTTGCCATTGTCTCTCGTCTTGTATTGATTATGTAACCTGCTGTTGGTGAGTCTAGTTTGTTTTATGCCTAGTCAAGTCTGTTCAAGCCTCGTCAAGTCAAGTCTGTGTCGCTAGTCTCGGTTTATGTTTGTATTTTGGATCACGTCTATAAATAAACTGCACATGGGTTCTTCACTACGCTCGCCTCCAGTGGACTGAATTCATTACAGTTATCTTTATTAATAAACCACATATTTGAAGTCTAAACTACAATCATGCCTAAAAAACTCTTAAAACTACATTTCATGACACAAAAACATTATTATTTATAAAATTATAGTGGATTTGGGCATCTGCCGTGACACTCGCTGTAAGAAATACGGCAAGATGAGTGATACAAATGGGGAAATTGTTTGCGTTCTGTTATCACAAGAATATAGCAAGAATCAGCCAAACAGATTCAAGAACCAGAAAGAACTGTTGAATAAATAAGTAAATAAATAAATAATAAAATAAAATAAATGCTGGTAACAGCATAAAATAACATTATTGTTTTAAAACAATTATGTCTTCAATAAGTCAAAACAGCAATTTATAGGGAAGAACATATATGATTCATTAGATGCTACTAATGCATGGAAAGAGTTACCGGCACATTAGTCAGAATTCCTTTTTTTTTTTTTGAAGAAAGAAGTTTTAGAAAGAACTATTGGATTGTTAATGATTTTTTTTTTCTGAACATGAACTAATTCTTTAATAATTTTCAGTCCTCACTCCGCAACAGTGGTTATGAGAAGCATGACATTTCTGATAATTTAGTTTCTCGTGCGAGATGAAATGTCATTTGTGTTTTTTAGCCTCATGTGACATCTCACCGTGTGTGCATTGGATAGATGATGTAAGATCTAAAGAGCCATTAGTACAGCACACAGTCTTTGGCTTCCACCCCCACTCTTTTAGACATGCTAAGTCGCTCTGCCTCCAGGCAGCCTGTGTCTGGTAGCACTTAGTATCCTCTCAGCCTCTCAGCAAAGAGCCCTATCTCAGCCCATTTTCACTAAGGTTGACACAAGCTCTTGAATGCCGCCGATGCCATGCTCTGCTCCACACTGGCTCTTGTAGCACATGGAATTTGAGAATTCATTGAAGATTACTGGGGAAAACAAAAAAGGCAGCTGCTTTTGGCAGCTATGAATTCAATGTCATCCATAGCTCAGTCTCCCGGATGCAATAGACCAATGAGAGAAGAGCACTCTCAAGCTGAAAATACAACGAGAGGCTGTAGATTGGCAGGGCTGATTACAATCAGAGGGTGGGGGAAAAGGCCCCATCTTTGTTTGCAGTCTACATCTGCAGAGCCCAGATAATTTGCAAGCAGTATGGAGTACAATTACGCCGTATTCACTTATGTTGCTAGGCCAGGATAGTACACACAGACACATTTTTTCCTGTAATATATCTTTCCTAGAAAAAGGCAAATAAATTTTCAAATATGCATTAAAGACATTTGTAGATTATTGGTACAGTACCTTCTCGTTCAGATATGAACCACACATTTACATGCATTTTCACATTATCAGACAAAGTTGTTAATGATAATTATACTACATTTAAGTTTCAGGGAGCGTCCTAGGCTTTTTCGCGCTGATGGCCTGCACCCCAGCAGAGTCGGAGCGGAACTCATGTCGGACAACATCTCCAGGACGCTGCGCTCCATATGACTAGTAAGTCAAATCTCAAATAACTGCCCTGATGACTTGTGTTCTACCCGCTTAAATGATAGAAGTACTTGCGCTGTCCAATCTATAAAGACTGTGTCTGTTCCCCGAATAGTGAGGTCAAAATATAAATTTAATGCAGGATCTAGAAAAAATCTGATCGTGATTAAACCAGAAAAATGTAAAATAAATGAACAAAAAACATTTTTAAAGTTTGGGCTCCTAAACATTAGATCACTCTCACCCAAAGCAGTTATTGTAAATGAAATGATCACAGATAATCGCGCTATATAAATAAAGGTGACTTGACTTGACTTGACATTTCTCATTTTATTATATCTCTAACCAGTTACAAAAGGAATTGGAATGCCATGTGTAAATGTAAATGCAATCCAGCAAATAAATAAATAATAATCAGATAAATCAGATAATCAGAGTGTAACATGGTGTAATTAATTAATTAATTAATTAGATTGTTTGTTACATAATTTTCACAAGAAATAGGAAAGTAGCAAAAAGCCAGGGTAAACCCCACATGTCTAAAGAGTAAAATATGACCTCACATTACTTTAATCACAAGTATAGTCTGTCATCTCTGCTGCTTTTACAAAATGTGCTGGGACGTGACATTTGACTTTAAGTCCCAAACAAAAATAGAATTCCATGATTAACCTGAAAGCTCAAAACAGCTTGTTCACTTGAATCATTGCAGAGCACAGTCTGAAATACATAACATGATTATGTCATATCTAAAATGTGTGTTTGTGTATATAGTTGACACTTAAAACGTAAATAAACCAAGCAGCAATCGACCACAGGCAGAGGTGAGGTCTTGTGAAGCACAAATACTAAACAGTCAGAAGGGAATTCATTTAACAGTTGCACCACTTTAGCACATTTATTCAACAACCAGCCATGATCTAGTTTAACTAGGAACTATTTGCACTGAGAGTGCCATGCTCTCAGTAAGTCATTAGCATTTTTCACACTTTAAACTCCATAAATAACAGTACAAATTACAGTAATTAATTAATTACTGTTAAACCATGTCTGCTGTTCATACTATAGCAATGGCTTTTAATGATTAAGGGATAGTTCACCCAAAAAAGAAAATTCTGTCATTACTTGTTCACCCTCTTGTCGTTCCAATCTGTACACCTTCGTTCATCTTCGGAACACAAATTAAGATATTATTGATTACATCTGAGAGCTTTCTGACCCTGCATAGACAGGAATGTAACTGAAATGTTCACAGACCCAGAAACGTAGCTAGTAAGGACATCGATGAAATAGCCCTTGTGACATCAGTGGTTCAACCTTAATTTTATGAAGCTATGAGATTACTTTTTTGTGCGCAAAGAAAACAAAAATAAAAACTTAATTCAGCACTCTCTTCTCTTCTCTGTCAGTCTTAGATGCATGTTCATGACACATGCGTGTGGTGCTGCTGATGCAGGAGCCAGCGTTCTGATGTAGAACCGGATGCACTATGCCTTGATTGCAAGCAGAGTAATATACACACATGCGTCATGGTACTCTCATAAACAAAAATCACAAAAATACAAAAGAAACAAAAATAAAAATAACAAAAACAAAAATAACAACTTTATTCAACAATTTCTTCTCTTCCGCGTCAGTCTTTGACGCACATTCACGAGAGTACCACAATGCAGAAGAAGCTGTTGAATAAAGCCATTATTTTTGTTTTCTTTGCGCACAAAAAGTATTCTCGCAGCTTCATAAAATTAAGGTTCAACCACTGATATCACATGGACTATTTTAACAAAGTCCTTACTGTGGTTCTGGACCTTGAACGTGGTAGTTCCGTTGCTGTCTATGCAGGGTAAGAGAGCTCTCAGATTTCATCAAAAATATCTTAAAATGTGTTCGAAGCTGAATGAAGGTCTTGCAGGTTTGGAACGACATGAGGGTTAGTAATTAATGACAGAATTTTTAGGTGAACTATCCATTTAAAATATTACTGTAATAAAAAAAAAATGCCAGAACTAAAACATATAGTAGTCAATCAAGTCAAGTCAAGTCAAGTCACCATTTTTTATATAGCGCTTTTTACATTGCAGATTGTATCAAAGCAGCTTTACAGTATTAAACAGGGGAATAGTGTGTCGAAATAGTGTGCCGTTCTCCTCTGGCCAGACTAAACCAGCAGTTTAATTCTAGTTTACAACAAAGTCAGATTGAGCAGAGGACTCATCTGGTTCCTGTGGTCTTGTCCCAATGGCCGTCTAGGAGACAATGTCTTCACTGGGGATCTGTCTCTGGGGCTCATCTAGTTGTCCTGATCTCCGCTGACATTCAGGGCTGTCGAGGTCATCTGTAGGTGCTGATCCACCATCTGGGCTGGATACGTACTGGATCCGGGTGACTGCAGTGACCATCTGATGTGGATACAGACTGGATCTTGTGGCTACGGTGACCTTGGAATAAGAAAGAAACAGACTAATATTAGCATAGATGCCTTTTTTCTAACGATGTAACAAGTACATTGGGCGTTATAGGAAGTGATCCCGGTTCCGGTTGTCCTAATTAATGCAGCTTAAAAACATCCTTTAACTGATTTGAATATTAGAAATGTGTTAGTGTGTTATGTGTAAGCCAGGTTAAAGAGATGGGTTTTTAATCTAGATTAGGGCGGGTGTGGGGTGTTTTTTTTTTCAAACCTGCAGTAGAACTCATTCAGATCGTCTGCCAGTAGGAGAATAGGAGAAGGATCTGCCGCCCGCAGTTGATTTTGATATTCTAGGTATTTAAAAATGGCCAGAGTTTTGAGAGCACAGTGGACGTGGAGGACTATAATGCAATAAGAGCTCGCTCAAATACTGAGGT
>NW_015544236.1:277781-281473 GCF_001515605.1 Sinocyclocheilus anshuiensis
GGGGGAGAGGGGGGTTGCTGGAGGTGTGAATGGTTGTGTGGAGAGGTGTTCAGGGCGGGTGTGGGGTGTTTTTTTTTTCAAACCTGCAGTAGAACTCATTCAGATCGTCTGCCAGTAGGAGAATAGGAGAAGGATCTGCCGCCCGCAGTTGATTTTGATATTCTAGGTATTTAAAAATGGCCAGAGTTTTGAGAGCACAGTGGACGTGGAGGACTATAATGCAATAAGAGCTCGCTCAAATACTGAGGTACTAAACCATTCAGGGCTTTATAGGTAATTAGCAATATTTTAAAATGTATACTATGCTTAATAGGGAGCCAGCGCAGTGTTGACAGAACTGGGCTAACCCATGGGAAATATTGCTCAGTGGTTGCTCTTCTTAAGCTCAGGAGAGTTAGATAAGATCCTCATATATCTCTCATTTTAGTATCAACAGCATTTCAGATGTTTCTCCTAAAATTCCTTACGAGAAATAGAAGTAGACACAAATGAGATATGAGAAATATTTGAAAAAAAAAAAAAAGAGTCAAATCTGAGAATGTTGTGGAAGAAACATAGAATATGTCTTTATTGTCTTGCTGCAATCTCTATCAAGACTCCAATATTGAAATATTTTATTGCTCAGTGATTGCTCTTTCTAACCTCAGGAGACTTAGTTTTGATTCTCATATATGTCTCATTTTAGTATCAATAGTGTTTCAGATGTTCCTCCTAAAATTCCATAGGATAAATTAAAGTAGACACAACTGAGACATGAGAAAGTTCTGAAAGAAAGGAATCCAAAATGACAATTGGAGAGAAAAGTGTGAGAAACATGAGAGGTCTCTTTATTGTCTCTTCATTTTTGTTTTTTGCTTTGTTTAGCATTAATATTTTGTCTTGTACAGCCCATTCTTGCATGCATATAAATATAGGTTATGGTTTCCTTTGTTAAATCATTGTGCAATAAAACACTGTCTACACAAAACAACTTCAAATATGGCAATGCATGTATTGTCTTTGATTGAAATGGTGTGGATAAATGACATTGAAGCTAACCAGAGGGAAGACAAATAAAATAAAAAAGAGATCTCTTTAACATTTCAAATATTTATCCTAGACAGAAATGAGGTTACTCCCCCCCCCATTGAATGGGGACTTTTGCTTGAGTCTCCTGCTTCTCAAACTTGTCTCCTGAGACAAAAACTGTAACACTCTTACAGTAGTCTCCTTTAAAGCTTTAGAAGAGATCTCAACAACTTTACACACTGTGCTCAGATTTTTCTCCTAATCTAAAGATTAAAGGCGGTCTCATATTTGTCTCCTCCAATGTTTCAAACAAGATCTCAACAAGAGAGTGTGCTCAGATTTTTCTCTTTAGTTAGAGACGCTGGATCTCTCACGTCTCCCTCAAATGTTTAGAAGAGATCTCAACAAAATCACACACTGTGCCCAGATTTTTCTCCTAAGCTAAAGACTCTGAGCTCTCACATTTGTCTCCTCTAAATTTCAGAAGTGATCTCAATAACTTTACAAAGTGTGCACCAAGTCAAATGCCTCAGTATGAGCTCAAATATTTCTACCATATAATATGTATTAATAATCAAATTAGTCAAATAATAATCAAGACTGAGTCATAAGCCATGTATGTGCCTTTCAGCAAAGAAAGCTCCAGGGTTACATTTTCTGTAAATCAGTTTTGATTAAGGCATCGGGTACATTACTATTTCCAACAAATTATGTGCCTAAGTACATAAACATTGTCCAATAAAAAGTAACATTATCCTTATTTCTGTATAATTTCTCTCTCAATATAGCCTTTAACTCTGAATTTTCTGACCATATCCATTCAATCTTAAAGTAACCTCATTTCTGTCTAGGATAAATATTTGAGATGTTAAAGAGATCTCACTTTTGATTTTTCTTTCCTGGGTAATTCCAGAAAATTAATACCAAAACAGGGCCCAGTTCCAGTAGGATGGCATTAATGCAGTATTCGCCTTTCCAGTGAAACATATTTAGCCCTGAAGCCAAACTAACGAGTATTCATTAAAAAAAAAAAACTCATCAACTTCCTATATAAAAAAAAGTCAGTAAAAAACTAAATTGTAATGAGAGTCAAATTATGGCTTATGCAACACGTGGCAGGCAGTCTGCCATTGGAATTATTTGAGAAGTCTGACAGCTAGGTCACTAATGTTTAATTCATGAAAATGTAAATCATAGTATTATGTGCACAATTAGCTTTACCCATCGCTGCTCAACACTTTTCTCAGCATGGAATTGGTTCTTAAATACACACTGATAGTACAGAACTACAGATCACAACAAACGTGGGTAAACAAGAGTTTTTTTAAAGAGAAAAGTAGTTCATAAGACCGAAATATAAGTATTCACGGATAATATTCACCTCCACTGTGGATCTCAAATCGAATATGTGAGGAGACAAATGTGAGCGATCCAGAGTCTCTAGCTAAGGAGAAAAATCTGAGCACAGCGTGTGATGTTGTTGAGATCCCTTTTAAAGCTTTAAAGGAGACCATTGTGAGAGTGTTCGAGTTTTGAAGTTTGAGAAGCAGGAGAGTCAAGCAAAAATATCCATTCAATCTTAAAGTAACCTCATTTCTGTCTAGGATAAATATTTGAGATGTTAAAGAGATCTTACTTTTGATTTCTCTTTCCTATGGTAAGTCTTTACAAAGTTCAGGCCAATAAGCGACCTCCAGCACCGCCATGCATCCAAAGTGCCAGCTTAAAGGGTTGCCTTATACAAATTGAAGGCATGGATCTTCATACTGAGTGGGAATGAGTACTTACAAGATTTGGCATCCATCTTCGGCCTGGATGTTTCTGAATAAATATTCATTATGGATCATATAATATGTACAGGTGGGTGGATTTAGCTTCATCCCAGAAAGCCTGTAAAGTGGAATCTGCTAATTGCTGCGTATCATAATGGACCCCACTCACCCTGGACATCACCTTTTTTCACCTCTGCCTTCTGGGAAGAGATACAGAACAAACAAAACGAGGACTAACAGATTAAAGAAAAGTTTCTTCCCTCAGGCAGTCAAATGCATAAATCCTCCTTCTGCTCCCAAGCATTATCGAACAATAAACCAATGTCTCAGATCTACAAGTGCAATAGTACACACGCACACACCATACTGCATATTTGCACTAATCTGTAAATACCTCTCTGTGACGAGAGGGGCGGGCTGAGAGCCGTGGGAATGGAGCGAGGCCGGTGGAGTAAATGCTAATGCGTGACACCTGCGCCACTCACCGGTCTCGAGTCCCACGGAGGAGCTCCGGAAGGATAAAAGTAGGAGTGATGACAGTGTTGGACGAGAGAGGACCAGGCCTGGACTTTATTTTGTGTTTTGGTTCTGTTTGTGCGCGACAGTCGTCCGCGAGGGGCTGTCGCGCTATTTTGTTTATTTTGTTATTAAAGTTTTGTTTGAATGCTCGCCGCTTCCCGCCTCCTTCTTCCCGAACTACATACTGTGTTACATTGGTGCCGAAACCCGGGAGGAAGGAGGGACACGCTGTCTATTAAAGTTTTGTTTGAATGTTCGCTGGTTCCCGCCTCCTTCTTCCTGAAATACGAACTTTGTTACATTGGTGGCGAAACCCAGGAGGAAGGAGGGACACGCTGCCAGAGATCCCTCGCCGCTGTGGTGAATCCGCGGTGCCATCGAGCATGGGGGAGC
>NW_015544236.1:281759-285528 GCF_001515605.1 Sinocyclocheilus anshuiensis
ATGGAGCGGAGGAGTCGCCGCCGTTCGCCTGAGGCCGGAGCCTGCTGCATCGCTGCCCGAACCTGGAGGAGCCGTCGCCGTCCACCGGGCGGCGGAGGAGTATCGGGCCGTCCACCGAGGGGATTCATTATGATTAATTTGACAATGGTGTTGGTGGAATGGATGGGGGAGCAGTCGTGTGTGAAAAGCGAGTAGAGGAGGGGGCTGAGGACACACCCCTGTGGTGTACCAGTGTTCAGGATGAGAGTTGATGATGTGTGACCTCCCATCCTGACATTCTGAGGTCTGTTGCGCAGGAAGTCCAGTATCCATGTGCACAATGAACTGCCTAGGCCCAAGTTGCTCAGTTTTTGAACGAGTTTGAAATCCACAAACAGCATTCTTACATAAGTATTTCCATAATCCACGTGTGTAAGTGCAGTGTGGAGAGCTTTGATGACTGCATCTTCTGTCGATCTGTTTGCTCGGTAAGCAAAGTGGTTTTGGTCGAGGTCGGCAGGGATGACCCTGCGTAGAGTGGATCTGACCTGATGCTGGTGTAGCTGTATCAGGTCATCCTTTCCTGGCAGTGAAGGATGGCTGCTGACATCACTGTTCCGCTGGTAAATGCGAGAAAATAAATGGTTCAGAGTGTCTGGCAGAGTGCTGTCTATGGGGTTTATGTCTGTGTGAATGTTCTTGTAGCCAGTAAGGGTCTTTATTCCTTGCCACATTCCCCTGGAGTTTTTGTTGGAAAAGTATTCCTCAATGCGTTGCTTATACCTGCGTTTGGCCTCTCTGATGCCTCTGTTTAGGCCTGAACGTACCTCCTTGTAGGCTTGTAGGTCTCCAGATTTAAACGCTGAATCCCGTGTTTTCAGCAGAGACCTCACCTTGCTGTTGAACCATGGTTTCTGATTGGAGAACACTTTAACAGTTTTTGTTACAGACACACTCTCAGCACAAACGTTTATATATGAAAGCACAGCTGATGTGTGTCCCTTCAGGTCTGTCCCCTCAGCGAAGACTCCCCAGTCTGTGTCCTCAAAGCAGTCCTGCAGGGCTGAGGTGGCTTCTTTGGTCCATACTCTGACTGTCTTTGTGGATTGTCTTTGTCTACAGCTGAGTGGTTTGTATGCTGGAATAAGGGGCAGAGACAGATGATCTGAACGTCCCAGAGGGCAGAGGGCTGGCTTTATAAGCATATGGAATGTTGCAGTATACTTGATCTAAAGTGTTTTTTCCTCTTGTCGGGAAGTTCACGTATCTTTGAAATTTGGGTAGAACGGACTGTAAGTTGGCATGATTAAAGTCCCCTGCTGTTATAACAACGCTGTCCGGATGTGCCGACATGTACTGGCTGATGGAGTGATGTAGCTTCTCCATGGCTAATCTAGCATTGGCTTGCGGCGGTACATAAACAGCTGTTAAACAACCAATGTAAACTCCCTGGGCAAGTAGAAAGGTCTACACTGTAGCATAATCAACTTAATTATCATGATAGCAAATATATATGCAGCCAACTTACCTCTGTCCCACTACAGTTTTTTTTCTGGCATCCCTCCTCCACCCCAACTCCTCACTCCTAACCATTCTTATACCAGCTTGGAGATATGGTGCACGATTAAGAAAGTTCACAAGGAGTTTTAATAAACACAGGAAACAAAGCAACACACTACACATCACCATCAACAAGACCAAAAAATGAACAGAAGAAACTCAGGGCTTAAATACACAGGCTAGATAATTAATAGGGACTGAAACAGGTGTGTACTAATCAGAAACCATAGCAACTAATAGCAAAGGGAAAGGGAAAACCTAGCAAAGGGAAAACACGGAAAACAAGACACAATAACAAATAAACAGAACTATGACGGGGGGGCCATGATGACCATAGGTGGGCTAGGACCACTGAGTGGAACAGTCCATGAGAGCAGTGGTGGAAGAGCCTGCGGACAGAGCTGGTGGTGGAAGAACCCACGTGTGGAGTGGATGAAGAGAGGAGCCAGAGTGGAATCTCAGTTGTGAGGTAAGGCAGAACCAGCAGAACGACCACCAGAGGGGATGCTGGAAGAGGTGGAGACCTAGGCAGAGCTGTGGAGTCAAAGATCCAGGGTGACACTGCTGGTCTTGAGGTCCAAGGTGTCTGAATGGAACCAGCAGAGTTGAGGGAGCTTGATGGATGGACGGGACCAGCAGGGACAAAGAAGCTTGGGGGCTAGATGGAAAGACTAGCAGAGGAGGAGGAGACTCAATGTTAGGAACTGGCACAGTGACATGTACACCAGTGGGGACTGGTGAGGGTAAACACACCACAAGGACATGGGTAGGACTCCACTCCACATGGTCCAGCTCTACCAGTATTCCCACAGAGACTACTGGACTTGGGACAACTGGGTTTGGGTCCTCTTTGACCACAAGTTCCTCCTCCACCTCACCCACTGTGACGGGGGATCCTACAAATTGGTGTGCCTGCTCAAAAATGTTACAGAGCGTCCCATGAAGACCTTCAAGTGGGAGTTGTGATTTCCTCCTTTTTCATTCCGTTCTTTTTTTTAAACACATTTTGCTAATATGCAGGGAAATAAAGATTCTGTGATTTGTTAATTCTCTTTAACTTTTATTTAATTGACAAAAGTACAAAGAAAATATTTCCAATGTTTTCACTGACCAACAAATGCATTTTGTATATTGTAAATATAAACTAACTGTGATTTTGATGGCTGCAACACTCTCCAAAAAAGTTGGGACAGAGGCAAAATAAAAGTGAAAATGTTATATAATATCAACATTTTGAAACAGTAAACAATAAGCAGGTTAACTGGTAATAGGTGAAGGTATCATGTTTGGGTATAGAAGAAACACCTCAGTCTTTGCAAGCAAAACTGGATCATGGCTCATCAGTTCGTGAAAAATTTCATGAGAGAAGTGTCAATCTAATCAAAAATAAAATTTCTCAATGCAAAATCACAAATAATTTAAGTATTTCACCATGTACCATACATAATATTGTGAAAACATTCTGGGAATCCAGAGAAATTTCATTTTGTGTAGGGTAAGGCAGGAAACATGCTGTTTGTGGACTTTAGTTCCGCATTTAACACTATCATTCCCAGCAGAATGGTCACCAAACTGCTTAACCTGGGTGTCAGTGATTACATATGTTTCTGGGTAAAGGATTTTCTAACAAACCGCACACAGACTGCCAGGCTGGGGGGCCATCACTCAACCACCCTGACTCTCAGCACTGGAGCTCCACAAGGCTGCGTGCTGAGTCCTCTGTTATACTCACTATACACCCACGACTGCACACCAACCCACAGCACAAACACAATCATTAAATTTGCAGATGACACCACTGTGGTGGGGTTAATATCAAATGGTGGCAAGTCTGCCTACAGGGAGGAGGTGGCTAAACTCTCAGAATGGTGCATCAGTAACAACCTGGCACTCAACACCTCCAAAACAAAGGAACTCATCATCAATTTCCGGAAACAGAAAGAGGAACCAGCCCCTTTATACATTGGAGGAGAAATGGTGGAGAGGGTGACCATCTTGGCACACACATCTCCCAGGACCTCACATGGACTGTTAACACAACGTCCCTGGTAAGGAAGGCACAGCAACGGCTGTACTTTCTGAGGATGCTGAGGAAAACGAACCTGTCTCAGCAGCTGCTTGTGTCCTTTTACCACTGTTCAGTAGGAAGCATACTTTCCCATGGCATTCTGGTGTGGTATGCTGGTTGCACTATGGCTGAGAAAAAAGCTTTGCAGAGAGTCATCAACTC
>NW_015544236.1:288804-289039 GCF_001515605.1 Sinocyclocheilus anshuiensis
TATGCACAGAAAATCACTGGTGCACAGCTGCCTTCACTTGCTGACATCTACAGCACCAGATGCATCTGACGGGCAAGAAGTATAATAAAGGACTCTTCCCACCCAGCAACCACCTCTTTACTCTGTTGCCCTCTGGAAGACGTTACAGATCCCTCAAGACACGCACCTCCAGACTCCGGAACAGTTTTTATCCACGTGCCATCTTAGAACTGAACTCCAATTAAAAAGACAAATC
>NW_015544236.1:290199-327828 GCF_001515605.1 Sinocyclocheilus anshuiensis
CTATTCTATTCTATTCTATTCTATTCTAAACCTCAGTTGAATGTGCATGACCTTTGGGCCCTCAGATGACATTGCATAAGAAACTGTCATGAAGCAGTGTTAAATATAGCCACATGGCCTCAAGAGTACTTCAGAAAACCACTGTCACTCAAAACAGTCTGCCAATGCATCAAGAAATGTAACTTGAATCTCTGTTACTCTAGGAGAAAGCTATACGTCAATTCTATGCAGTGATGCTGCCGGGTTCTCTGGGCCAGAGCTCATCTCAGGTAGTCAAAAAGACAATGGACCAACTTGAATCAACTTGGACTCAAAGGGACCATCCAGACTTTCACCAATGACAGATGCAAAAACAAATGTCTCTCATGGTATATGGGTGCAGCAGAGCAAATGGCATGGGTGACTGGCATATGTGTGAAGGTATCATTGACACAGAGTCATATATTGGGATTGTACAGAGACATATACTGCCATCTAGATGGTGTCTTTCATGGGAAGTCCATGAAGACAATGCCAGCGCTTATTCTGCATGTGTGACCACAGTGTTCTTTCGTAGACACAGACATGCTGTGATTGGCCAGATTTGTCTCCTATTGAAAATGTATGGCCCATCATGAAAAACTTCAACAATCAATTTCCAAATGATTAAACATTGTAATTAAAAAGGAAAGTTGATGTGACACAATGTTAAACATACATACTGTACTTCTGTCCCTACTTTTTTTGAGTGTGGTTAGTGTGCTCAATTGGCATGTTGTCAGAGCTTGTCACCTTAGCTTCGAATCCTGGGTGAAGCATGCATATAATTATAATAAACATTTAAAAGTTGTGTTTTTATTGTTCTGTTCTTGTAATGTGTTGTAACATCAACAACTGAATGAACTCTTTGTGAATAAATATGTTATTTTGGTCATGAAAAATGAACATTAATAAAAGACATCAAGCCACAAAGTCTGACATTTTTTACATATAAAGATTTTTATTTAAAAATATTAATTGTTCTGCTGCATTATCTCCACTTTTATACTTTGTGGGAGTTAGGTTGAGACAGATGTGCAATTGTGTGGTTTGTTCCCGACCCTGTCAATCAAACGCAGATTCGGCAGGTATGCCCATCTCGAAACACTTGTGAAACGTAGTCACGTGACCTGGGTGTTTCGAATCACACTTCGGAGCAGTGTTTCGAAACATCTGCGCTTCGGGATCTCGACACCATGTCGAAACGTCAGTTTCGCGTCAGCCATCCCTAGTTATAATCTGATTGCCTGTTACCTGATTTTTTGTCTGTCGTGGATTTTCCCTTTGTCTTGCCGTTTCAGACTATGTTTGCACCTTGACTGGACTATTGCTTGTTCATGGATTACCCATTTGCCCCGCCCTCTGGATTACGTTCGCCGTCGTTTGACCCACGCCTGCCTCTGGATTACTCTCTCGTCTTGCCTGTGCTATACCTGCTGTTGTTGTTGACCCTTGTCTGTTTTTGACCACGTCTGTTAATAAAAACTTTGCATTTGGATCCGCATGATTCCTCTGTTCTCTCCGTAACCCGCAATTAACTCCGTAATTACAACCCGCAAAGAACTACATAAGTATACTGAATTTACGCTGCACGTTTCTGTAATTATAGTGTACCTATTAAGAAAGTATGTGTAGGTATAAGGGAACAATGTGTTACGTTTGGGTCATAAGGGTGTAACAACCAGATATGCAACCTGCAAAGAACTGCGTAGTAAACTGAAATTACGGTGCCTGTTTAGGTAATTATAGTGTTCCTACGTGTAGGTATAAGGGAACAATGTGTTAAGTTTGGGTAACAAGGGGGTAGCAACCAGATATACAAATTATTTATAAAGGAATTATTTTAACACGTAACAGGTACCTATTTGATAACACTTTAGATTACAGCCCGCAATTTACAGCGTAAGTAAACAGAATGTACAGCGTAACTTTTTTGGTAATTATAGCGTACCTATTCAGTACCTCCGTGTAGGTATAGGGGAATAATATGCAACATTTGGGGAATAAAGGGGTAACAACCTGTAAAATTACTAATCATTTCAGGGAGACCGGGTATGATTGTAACATGGGGATAGTTGTAACAACACCATTTCCACCTATCAGGGATAAGCTAGGAGTCCTATGATAATTTCATTATTTACCCACTTCCACCCTGATTTTATATGAATGGTTGTCAAGGTTGTAAATAAGTATATGCAGATTTTATAAAGAAAAAAACTGATTTTCAGTTCCATTTTTTTTAACCAAAACTATATTTTACTGTTGCTGAAAAAATCAAATAACTTACATTACAATAAACTGTAGATTCTCTGAAACTGAAAATGTCATGCATTTTTAAACTGCCAATTTCAAACCATAATGCTAATACAGCTAACTAAACATTGGATGACAGGGGTGGGGTAAGTTGTTAGACATTTTAGCATTCCCTTACAAAGAACTGAGAACTTTCATGTTGTCTATATGGAGCTTTTTTGGCAGCTCAAAGCCAAAGGAAATGTGGGTAAAATGTGCCCTATGCAGTTTCTGGATCCACCAAGTCTGCAATCTAGGGTTAAAAACATTGGTTTGTCATCATTGTGACTCTGATTGAGAAAATTCATACATAGTCACAATCTCACACACAATTTTTTTGTTAGATCTACATATTCTTTACCTAAGTACACTGGAGTTGAGTGTTCAGTAAGCATAAATATCGTTACAGACGTTTGTTCTAGTAGACTAATTTACACACACACCCACACACTCCTGCATCAAACAGAAAGTCGACTGGAGATGTGGTCATTCGTAGAAAGTATGACATTGTTTTGTATTGTTCTTTTAGTTTGTTTCAGTAAACCTATTTCTGAAGCAGACTTCATATGGTGGCTGCTGTTTTTGCTTCTTTTGTCTGACTGTTACAACTTACTCCAGTATTTGTTACAACCTACCCCCGTAGTCGGGTAGATTGTAACAAAGGCACTCCATGTGTTTGACATCAACTTATAAGGGCTGTGATATTCTTGCAGAGGTTTGAATTGGTGCCTTTTGTAGTGAACAGATGTGGGTATTTTGTATAAAGGTTTGGGCACTCTAGCTCAAAAATTCAGAGAGTTACAGATGTTGAAACAAAAAGTGTTACAACCATACCCGGTCTCCCTCTACTGTAAGTATTTTGAAACTAAGGGGTACCTCTAATATTACATGGGATGTATGGCCTAAACAACAATCTTATGTTTGGGAGTGATTTAGAAAGATGATATACTTTTTATAATTTTACATTGGTATTTTATTATAGGCCTAGGTATTTTTAATCATGTGGTACATATTCTATTATTAAAGGATGCATGATGGAGATTACTGAACAACAAAACTGGACATCTAGTGAAATGAGTTAATGAGTTTCTGCTATGATTTATAATCCACAAGTCCACTTACCTTATGAAAGCTTATTTGTCGATCTCAGCTGAGTCACACCAGCAACTTACCAACACCACCATCACCAAATAACATTGCATGATATACCATCAAGTTTCAATGCAGCTTAAACAAGTTTACCTCTTTCCAACTGTTCGCAGAAAAAAAACAAAAAAAAAAACATTGTACAACATTTGTATTTCAGTGGAAATATATAGTGATGTTTTTATAGCAAAAAAAATAGAGGATTTAATTTGGCCATCAAACAATTAAATTAAAACTAGTGCAATATTTTTCTCTGTAAATACTGTGCAAATATGCAGTTGTTCTGTGTTTAAGTCCAAATTGATTCTCCCTTGTTCCATGTAGTTACAGGGTAAATACAAAATCTGCGGGCTGTAATTTAAAGTGGTGCTTGTTCCCACCTTGTTCCATGTAGTTACAGTGTAAATACAACATTTGCGGGCTGTAATTTAAAGTGGTGCTTGTTCCCACCTTGTTCCATGTAGTTACAGTGTAAATACAACATTTGCGGGCTGTAATTTAAAGTGGTGCTTGTTCCCACCTTGTTCCATGTAGTTACAGTGTAAATACAACATTTGCGGGCTGTAATTTAAAGTGGTGCTTGTTCCCACCTTGTTCCATGTAGTTACAGTGTAAATACAACATTTGCGGGCTGTAATTTAAAGTGGTGCTTGTTCCCACCTTGTTCCATGTAGTTACAGTGTAAATACAACATTTGCGGGCTGTAATTTAAAGTGGTGCTTGTTCCCACCTTGTTCCATGTAGTTACAGTGTAAATACAACATTTGCGGGCTGTAATTTAAAGTGGTGCTTGTTCCCACCTTGTTCCATGTAGTTACAGTGTAAATACAACATTTGCGGGTTGTAATTTAAAGTGGTGCTTGTTCCTCCCTTGTTCCATGTAGCTACAGTGTAAATACAACATTTGTGGGCTATAATTTAAAGTGGTGCTTGTTTCCCCCTTATTCCATGTAGTTACAGTGTAAATACAACATTTGCGGGCTGTAATTTAAAGTGGTGCTTGTTTCCCTCTTATTCCATTTAGTTACCGTGTAAATACAACATTTGTGGGCTGTAATTTAAAGTGGTGCTTGTTCCTCCCTCGTTCCATGTAGTTACAGTATAAATACAACATTTGCGGGCTGTAAATTAAAGTGGTGCTTGTTCCTCCCTCGTTCCATGTAGTTACAGTGTAAATACAACATTTGCGGGCTGTAATTTAAAGTGGTGCTTGTTTCCCACTTATTCCATGTAGTTACAATGTAAATACAACATTTGCAGGCTGTAATTTAAAGTGGTGCTTGTTTCCCTCTTATTCCATTTAGTTACAGTGTAAATACAACATTTGCGGGCTGTAATTTAAAGTGGTGCTTGTTCTTCCCTCGTTACATGTAGTTACAGTGTAAATACAACATTTGCGGGCTGTAATTTAAAGTGGTGCTTGTTCTTCCCTCGTTACATGTAGTTACAGTGTAAATACAACATTTGCGGGCTGTAAATGAAAGTGGTGCTTGTTCCCCCCTTGTTCCATGTAGTTACAGTGTAAATACAACATTTGCGGGCTGTAAATGAAAGTGGTGCTTGTTCCCCCCTTGTTCCATGTAGTTACAGTGTAAATACAACATTTGCGGGCTGTAAATGAAAGTGGTGCTTGTTCCCCCCTTGTTCCATGTAGTTACAGTGTAAATACAACATTTGCGGGCTGTAATTTAAAGTGGTGCTTGTTTCCCCCTTATTCCATGTAGTTACAATGTAAATACAACATTTGCACACACTCCTGCATCAAACAGAAAGTCGATTGGAGATGTGGTCATTAGTAGAAAGTACGACATTGTTTTGTATTGTTCTTTTAGATTGTTTAGTAAACCTGTTTCTGAAGCAAACTTCATGGGGCGGCTGCTGCTTTTGCTTCTTTTGTCTGACTGTTACAACTTACCCTGTAATGGGGTAGATTGTAACAAAGGCACTCCATGTGTTTGACATCAACTTATAAGGGCTGTGATATTCTTGCAGAGGTTTGAATTGGTGCCTTTTGTATTGAACAAATGTGGGTACTTTGTGTAAAAGTTTGGGCACTCTAGCTCAAAAATTCAGAGAGTTACAGATGTTGAAACAAAAAGTTTTACAACCATACCCGGTCTCCCCCTACTGTAAGTGTTTTGAAACTAAGTGGTACCTCTAATATGACATGTTATGTATGGCCTAAACAACAATCTTATGTTTGGGAGTTATTTAGAAAATGACATACTTTTTATAATTGTATATTGGTATTTTATTATAGGCCTAGGTATTTTTTTAATCATGGGGTACATATTCTATTATTAAAGGATGCATGATGGAGATTACTGAACAACAAAACTGGACATCTAGTGAAATTAGTTAGGAGTTATGAGCTATGATTTATAATTTACAAGTCTACTTACTTTATGAAAGCTTATTTGTCGATCTCAGCTGAGTCACACCAGCAACTTACCAACATCACTATCACCAAATAACTTTGCATGATATACCATCAAGGTTCAATGCAGCTTAAACAAGCTTACCTCTTTCCAACTGTTCACAGAAAAAAAAAAGCATGATACAACATTTGTATTTCAGTGGATGTACAATATATTGTGATGTTTTTATAGCAAAAAAATAAAAAAATAAAAATAGAGGATTTAATTTGGTCATCAAACAATTAAATAAAAACTAGTGCGATATTTTTCTCTGTAATTACTGTGCAAATATACCGTTGTTCTGTGTTTAAGTCCAACTTGATTCTCCCTTGTTCCATGTAGTTACAGGGTAAATACAACATCTGAGGGCTGTAATTTAAAGTGGTGCTTGTTACCTCCTTGTTTCATGTAGTTAGAGTGTAAATACAACATTTGCGGGCTGTAATTTAAAGTGGTGCTTGTTACCTCCTTGCTCCACGTAGTTACACTGTAAATACAACATTTGCGGGCTGTAATTTAAAGTGGTGCTTGTTCCCACCTTGTTCCATGTAGTTATAGTGTAAATACAACATTTGCGGGTTGTAATTTAAAGTGGTGCTTGTTCCTCCCTTGTTCCATGTAGTTACAGTGTAAATACAACATTTGCGGGTTGTAATTTATAATTGGTGCTTGTTTCTCCCTTATTCCATGTAGTTACAGTGTAAATACAACATTTGCGGGTTGTAATTTATAATTGGTTCTTGTTCCTCCCTTGTTCCATGTAGTTACAGTCTAAATACAACATTTGCGGGCCGTAATTTAAAGTGGTGCTTGTTCCTCCCTTGTTCCATGTAGTTACAGGGTAAATACAACAGTTGCAGGCTGTAAAAAAAGCAAAGCAACTCCGTACTTATTCAGCTTATACAGTTAAACCAAATTCTTTTGAAAAGCTTAATAACAAATTTAAGATTTTGTTCAATTTATTCATGTTTTTCAACCACTGATGAAGCTAAACTATTATGGCCAAACCATAACGCCAATTAACACACAGTAATAAACACTGAAAGTCAAGGTTCAGTCTTATGCACACCCCTTCAAGTAAAGTGTAACCGAAATTTACTACAGGTCTACTGCTGGGTTAAATTAACCAAAAATGGGTTTTTAAATTAAAATCACACACAACAGTCATAGGCAACAGATAATAAAAGATTAAAATGTTTTACACCAGTTCAGAAAAAAGCAAAGCAACTCCATACTTATACAGCTTATACAGTTAAACCAAATTCTTTTGAAAAGCTAGTTTAAGAATAGATTTTGTTCAATTTGTTCATGTTTTTCACCCACTGACTTAATGACTAGTTGATAAACTAGTAATGACTAATTAAACTATTATGGCCAAACCATCACGCCAATAAACACAGTAATAAACACTGAAAGTGTTTAAGAACAAATTTAATATTTTGTTCAATTTGTTCATGTTTTTCAGCCAATGACAAAGTTAAACTATTATGACCAAACCGTCATGCCAAAAAAACAGACTGAAAGCCTGTAATAAACACTGAAAGTAAAGATATAAACTAATCAAGATTAAAATAGAAAACTGACAGGATTTTACCATCTTTTATTTTACCGTTTTGATCAACATCCTCAAAGCACCATTTTGACTAGTTCAGTTCCCGGCTTTACTGCTCATCAGTCGCCGCTCAATGTTGTGAAAACATACTCGGACAAAACCCTCCAGTTTTAAAAGAACACATTCCAGTCAGTTTCAAAAAGCTCTCTCCTCTTCGCTTCGATTAGTTTTCTTGTATTTTCTACACATATTCCTGTCATGATCGTCTCAAGTGCCATTCCAGCTGTTTCCAGTTCGCACTCACCCCATTCACTGGTCCAGTTTTAAACGAACACACTCCAGACAGTTTCAAAGTTGTCCCTCGTCTGCGCTTCGATTAGTTTTCTCCTGTTTTCCACACATGTTCCCGTCTTAAGCACCGCAGTCACGGATTTCGTCGCACACAGAACCGTTCACGTTTGCTGCATGCTCTCTTTTACGTCCTCCACATTCCTAACCCAGCACCGTCAGGTTACTTATTACTGATATCAACCCAAATTGGGTCAAATCAAGCCAGCTTCCTAACCCAACAGTCTCAACCGAGCGTTTGGATTGAAACAATTACCAGCGTGTTTTATATGTGTAGGCTATAAAAAAGTACACAGTGTATGTTTTTGCTAAATCGCTTGCAAATATAAGATAGTTGTTAGGTCATACATACCACGTAATATTAGAACAGGTACCCCTTAGTTTCAAAATACTTACAGTAGAAATAATTTGTAATTTGACTGGTTATTACCCCTTTATTCCCCAAACTTAGCATATTATTTCCTTATACTGTACCTACACAGAGGTACTAAATAGGTACACTATAATTGCAAAAAAAGTTTTAAATTTTGTTTACTTACGCAGTATGTTGCGCGTTGTAATCTAAAGCATTACCGTTGGGGCCAACTGCTTTA
Source organism: Sinocyclocheilus anshuiensis (assembly GCF_001515605.1). Taxonomy (NCBI): domain Eukaryota; kingdom Metazoa; phylum Chordata; class Actinopteri; order Cypriniformes; family Cyprinidae; genus Sinocyclocheilus; species Sinocyclocheilus anshuiensis. The sequence goes on from NW_015544236.1 coordinate 298,566, forward strand.
TGGAATAAGTTTATGAATGCTGACATGTCAAATAAGAATACATTCACTAGTGGCTCCCAACCTTTTTTCCTCGGGGCCCCCCCTACGTACATATGACAATCTGAGCCCCCCCCCAAAAATATTATATATTATTATTATATTAAATATTACAATGTATATATATATATATATATATATATATATATACATAAACATAAATATACATTTGCTTTAGCTCACAGTGCGCTCTCTTTTCTTTTGAGCTGAGCTGATAAAAGGTCCATGCGACATGCAGTTTCAAATGAGAAGCGCTATTTCATTTAGCTTTTGGCGCGTTTGGTGTTTAATATGTAATTTATCATGCACAACAGAATGCTAACACTTATCAGTTAGGCAGATTGGTAGTGGCACCAGCACGACCTCTAACACAATTTAGTGTCACCGGCAGAAAAAAGTCTGGAGCCCTGGCAGACTACTTTCAGTTACACTTTTATTGAATTGTTTATTTTATTTAATTGCCTTATCTTGGCATTGTAAGCATATGATTTAAAACACATTTTTATATAAAATTATTAGTGGAACATTTTACACATCTTTATTTGACCTCAAAGCATATCAGCATATCAGCTATATATATATATATATATATGTGTGTGTGTGTGTTTGGAAAAGAGGGATTTTTTTTTTACTATTTTTTTTCTTCCTATTTCTTTTTCAAAAAGCCTTCAAAGCCAAAGTTGTTCAAAGGACTGGGACCAGACAGGGCTGTTTTTAATTCATCCTTCTTAATTAACAGTCTGGGCAGCAGCTTCCAAACACTAAGGCTTGACTCACTGTTTTCTCTCATTTTCCCTAAACGGAGCAAGCGGTTCACCATGAGAAAGAGTGCTGGGAAGAGGATTGGGCCTGTGTCTAGCACACTTCCTAAAGCTGTGTTGCAGTGAGATGTGATCCACTAGGTGCTTTTCTCATCCTTAAGTTATATATTTTGTTTAATCTTGCACCATGTTTTCTCTTCACTTTCTCCATTTCACCTGAATACATTTTTCTAAATGAACAGAATCAAAAAGATTGACTGATTAAACATGAAACAGAAGAATTGCTGTGCAATATTAACGAAAAAATACTGTAGTTGCAAAAAAAGGTTTTTAAGGAAGAACATCAAAAAAGATAGGCCTGACACAAAACAACTGTAACATTATCATTCATTCTTAATTTATAAAAGCAAAACAAAGTTTTCTTTTACCTTTAATTTATTTTTACCTTTTTTGGGTGTTTCTGTCGTATGCCGAAGATCACTTCTCTGTCACTTGAATGCTTATTTTATTACTTCTGTTAGCTGACAAATTAATGAAATACTCAGGAGGTAAAGTAATCATTTAAAGCTGCAGTCGGTACGTTTTGCCTCTTTGTCGCCATCTCTGTTTGAAAACCTGCAATTGCAGTTGTTTGCGCAATTATCTTTAATACGTGGTTTGTGCACTGGCATGGCTCCAGTGCGGATGAATCTAATGTTTTGAGGAGTATGTGTAGCTGTAAGTCTCCGCACCGGTGTGGATACTGTACTTAGGAATCACAGATTGTCTACGTCTTGGAAGTATGACCCAAATAAGACTTTTCACCAGATCTTGTCATCTGATCAAGTAAGTAACAAGTCTGCTAAATTTGTACTGACCAACTAAGGAAAAAAGCATTACAATAAATCGCGCTACCAATGATGATTAAATCTAACGATCGGCTAGCTATTATCTACGGTGACTGGGAGGGGATGTCTTCGGTTCACTTAGTTTTGTCGTGGTCACGACATATTAACTCGTTGGAACGTGATAATATGTCGTGGCCACGAGATATTAATTCGTAGGAACGTCATATTAACTCGTGGGAACGTGATATTTTGTCGTGGCCACGAGATAATTTTGTCGAGGTAACGACAACCTTATGTCGTGGCCTCGAGATGCTATGTTGAGGGAACAACATCCATTTCTCGTGGCCACGACTTCTTATGTTGAGGGAACGACATATTTTTCTGTGGCCATGAGTTTAATGCGTAAACAAACCTGTGTGACCATAGCAACCCAGGATTATTAGAGATCGATGAAACATTTTTATTAACATTAAACATTTCATTTAATATTTGTATATTATTATTATTGATGTTATCATTGACATTGATGACTTTTTCTGGTTCATGTTCATAGTATTTATGTGTAACTTGAACTCCCGGATACTTGCACATAGACCAATGAACATAGCTGGCTACTTTGTTGTGTCTGTTGGTGTACTCAGACTTTGCAAGTGTAGTACAGCCGGCAACAATATGGCTTATGTGCTCTTCAGCCTTGTTGCACATCCTGCATTTACTGTCTTCTGTTTGTTTCAGGATGTTCTTCTGGTGGTACTTGGTGTTGAGTGCCTGGTCCTGCGCTGCAAAAATCAGGCTTTCGGTCTCCCCTTTTAAACCAGAGCTGTTTAGCCACTGCATAGACGCCTGCTTATCGACACCTGGTCTTTCCAAGTCTCAAAAAAATTGTCCATGCATAGGTTTGCCCTTGAGGAGTTCAATTTTATTTTTCTCAATGTTTGTTGCATTTTTATATTCTTCACATCAGTGATTTGTTTCAAGTACTTTCCTTTTATCTTCTGAGCTTCTTTCTGAAGAGAGTATTTAGGCTTACCAGCATCATGGTCTCTCACTAGTCACGTAAACATATCTTTGCCCAGCATGATGTAGTTGCTTAGGCCAACGGTAGCGGTTTCGAAAGCAGATTCTTGTTCGACTAATCCACGACCACCATCTCGTCTCCTGATATACAGTCTTTCAACATCAGCTTTCGGGTGATGGATGCCTGCAATAGTCAGGAGTCTCCTTGTTTTTCTATGCATCCTCTTAATGTCTGTTCTCAACCAGTTGATGACACCAAAGCTATAAGCCACAACTGGAACAGCTAGATTATTAATGGCTGTGATTTAGTTTTTGGAGCTTAACTCAGTCTTCAATACCTGACGAACTCGACGATAGTACTCTTTCGCTATCTTCGCTTTCATTTGGATGTTATCAATGCTATCATTCTCTTCGACACCTAGGTACTTGTATGTTTCATTCATATCCATGTTCCTAATGACTGTTTGGTCATTCCGTTGGATATTCTGACTTTTGATTAGTTTACCACGTTTAAAGACAGCGGTGGCACATTTATCTAAGCCAAATTCCATTTTGATGTCATCACTGAACCATTTGACAATAGTGAGCTTGCTTTAGTTTAGTCTCATCCTTTGCAAACAGTTTCAAGTCGTCCATGTAGAATAGATGGCTGACTTTATTGTACATGTCGACTTCAAATCCAATACCTTGTCTATTTAGCATGTTAGTTAGTGGTATTAATGCTAAGCAGAACAGAAGGGAAGACAAGGAGTCGCCTTGGAATATACCTCGTTTAATTGCAATGCAACCCGTCTTGATATGACCTCTGGTGTAATAGAGCACCATCTCAGTCTTCCACTCTCTCATCGATGTCTCTACAAATCGAGTTATAGATGGGCAGACTCAATAGGTTTCCATAGCTGCTATTATCCAGGTATGAAGCACACTATCGAATGCCTTCTTGTAATCAATCCATGCCATACCAAGATTTCTCCTTTGTGTCTTTGCCAGGGATGCAACCATTTTACTTACTAATAGATGGTCTTTACATCCTCTAGATGATTTTCTACACCCTTTCTGTTCATCTGGGAGGATGCCATGCTTAATTAAGTGGTTGCATATTCTGTTCTTCAATGCAGCTGTAAAGATCTTGTAAGTTGTTGGGAGGCAAGTTATCGATATCGGTAGTTATTCGGGTCCCTTGTGTTCTTGCCTTTGGAAATTAAGAAGGTGGTTCTAGATGTTAACCACTCAGGTATACCTCTTGGATCATTAATGATGTCATTGAAAGCTCTTGTAAGGTGTTTATGAAGGGCAGTTAGTTGTTTGCACCAGAAATTCTGGAGTTTATCTGGTCCAGGAGATTTCCAGTTGTGAGTTCGCTTGTTAATATTATTATTATTATTATTATTATATTAACTTGTTACGGCTATATTTTTATATTTATTTCATATAAATATAATATGTTATTATTTCCCCTTTCAATTCGTGTATCGCTTTAATTCACTTTCTGTATAATTATTCTAGTATTTGCTACCATATATTTTGCAAATACTGTAAACGCCTGACAATTATGGCAATACTTTATGACTGTAGGCTATTTATGCCCGTTTGTGATGATAAATGAGCGTGTTGTGTTTTCATTTACAAATGAAACTACGTGAACGATTCATTCCTCAGGGAAACACTAGGCTATAATATTAATTATTAATTTGCCGAAATAAAATTAAATATATGTTAAATTCAACCTTTAAACTGCACTTCCAGTAGGCTATACATTCCAGTCAGCATAATCAAAGCTTTATTGGCATGTCGAGCATTTACAGTAGGCTTATTTACAAAACTAGTCAGAACGTTATGCAAAGAGATCGAAATTAAGTGGAAAAACTAATATCAAATATAATAATAGGCTTATAATAATGATAATAATAATAATTATAATAGTAATAATAATATACAAATATTATCGAAAAAGACGATCAGTTAATGGACACAGCTACAAGACTGTGGCTGGATAAAAATGTTTTCTTGTAGGCCTATTTTATTTTATGTACTTTAAGTAACATTTAGGCCTATTCATGATAAACTTAATTCGAATGCTGTCTACATGGCGTGCAATAGCCTACAATCCGGTAGCCTAAGACAATGGTTAATATAATAATTTAATAATGTAATAATTTCTATAATAATTAATAGCCTATAATAATTTCTTAATTCAAAATAAATATTAATAAATCCATCTCTGATAATCCCGGGTTGCTATGGTCACGCAGGTTTGTTTACGCATTAAACTCGTGGCCATGAGAAAAATATGTCGTTCCCTCAACATAAGAAGTCGTGGCCACAACATAAGAATGTCGTTACCTCGTCAAAATGATCTTGTGGCCACGACATAATATCACGTTCCCACAAGTTAATATGTGTCACAATCTGTGATGGTGAGGAACGATGGAGACGAGGAATAAACGAAACAGTCTTTAATCGAAGAAACACAGGGTACATCCAACACTGGGAACAGCAGGAAACACATAAACATAACAAATAGAACCGACCTAGACAGACTGCACAGACTAGGACTTAAATACAGGGGATGATTGGGGAAACACAGGTGTATGGGATGACTAATCAACAAAACGAGGACAGAAGCATGAACAAATAAGGGAACAGAAACGGGCAAAACATGACACAAACAGTCTATGATCCTGACAATATGACGTTCCCACAAATTAATATCTCGTGGCCATGACATATTATCATGTTCCCATGAGTTAACATGTCGTGGCCATGACAAAACTAAGTGAACCGAAGACGTCCCCTCCTGGTCACCATAATTATCACATCAAACCATGCAAATTATTATTATTGTTATACTTTGTTCTCAAATTGTTAATGTTAACAACATCAGCATTGTGTGACTATGTGTATATAATGTGTATTAGGCTGTAGATTTCAATTTCTGTACAGTCTAATCTCTAATTGTAATACCATTCAAATTTCTTATTAAGAAATTATTTTAACCCAAAAAGCAAATTATTCTTCCTTCGGACTGCTTCTCTTTAAAATACAAATCTTGTGTAATCCAAGGCTATCTGTAATCAGATGCACTTTTAAAACTGGAATATAATTTAATTTCAGTCACATGTGTTTCATAAACACATAATCCTTTCTGGATTACAATCCGCCATCAAAATAATATGTTTAATTATTCCAGCTTCTGTGAGAAAAGGCTATAAACGATCTACCACCTGCAGGATCCTCACATGTGATATAGCCTATTAGCCGGGACAACTTCTTTATGATTACAGATGTGACATAATGACGTGGCAGCATGCTCGAACTTCCCGCAAATTCCTACCAGTACCACTAAAATTAGAAAACATTATTATAAGCTAACCGTTGTGAATCGGGCTAAAGTTGTCAGTAAATACACAAAGAACACAAGAGTAAGTCAACAATTCAGCAGGTTTATTTTTGAAGGAGGCAGGTGAAAGCAAGATCACAGTCCCAAGGCGAGTAAACTGAGCACGGGAGGAGTTTTGGATGCTTATCTTGCCAGAGTAACCAGTCTGTCTTTCCTTGCAGGTGAGCCATAGGAACAATGGATCGTAGGAGCACGTGGAATGGATCGTCGGGGACGCTTGCAGGTAAGCAAACACAGGTAAGAGTAAGAGTCAGGTAAGTACGCATAACAATCTGCAAGACCAGACAATGTGACAGCGGGGAGAGTGCAAGGATATAGGGAGCTTGATTAGTGGTGACAGGTGGTGGTGATCAGTAATCGGGTGATTGGGACCTTGTTAGCGTGATGGGTGGCGTGGTTGAATCCCTGAAAGTACCCCCTCCTCCACGGGCGGTTCCTGATGCCCGCACACGGTGACGGGGACAGCCACGGACCCTGGGTGCTGGGCGGTCCGGGTGGTTGAGATGGTAGTCAGCCAGGAGGGAGGGATCCAGAACATCGTCCCGAGCAACCCAGGATCTCTCCTCGGGGCCGTACCTTTCTCAGTCGATGAGATACTCTAGGCGGCCACCCCCGTCGCCTGGAGTCCAAGATGTCATGGACACGGTAGGTGGTGGGTTCTTCAAGGATCTCGGGAGGAGGAGGTACTTCGGGTTCCTCGAGACCTGGGGCAGAAGGAGAGAATGGTTTGAGTAGTGACACATGGAATGCGGGGTGCACACGATACTGGGCAGGGAGCTGCAACAGGTAAGTAACATCATTAATCTGCCTCTGGATGGTGAAAGGACCTATATAGCGAGGACTCAGCTTCTTGCAGGGCAGGCGGAGACACAGATCCTGGGTGGCCAACCAGACCTTGTCCCCAGGACGATAGACGGGGCCGGTAGAGTGAAGGGCGTCGGGCATCGGTGAAGGCCTTATGTCTCCGCACTGCCCATTGGAGATGGACATGAGCTGAGTCCCATACTCTCTCGCTCGCTCGGAACCAGTGGTCCACAGCTGGAACGTCGGATGGTTCCTCCGTCCAGGGAAACAGAGGGGGTTGGAAGCCGAGTATGCACTGAAAGGGGGTTAATCCCGTGGTGGACTGCCTCAGAGAGTTCTGTGCATACATGGACCAGGGTAGGAAGCAGTTCCAGCTGTGTTGGTTGTCATGGCAGTATGACCGAAGATATCTCCAAATCTCCTGTATCTTCCGCTCAGTCTGGCCGTTGGTCTGGGGGTGATAACCGGATGTGAGGCTGACTGTCACGCCCAGGAGCTGGAAGAATGTCCTCCAGACACGGGAGATTAACTGGGGCCCACGATTGGAAACAATGTCCTCCTGAATGACAAAATTGCGGAAGACATGATGGAATAGCGCCTCTGCAGTTTATAGGGAGGTGGGCAGGCCTTTTAGGGGAATCAGCTTGCCGGCTTTGGAGAATCTATCCACCACTACTAGGATGCAGGTGTGGTTATCTGCAGGTGTAGTTAGGGAGGTCAGTGATACAATACAATACAATACAAATTTTATTTCTATAGCACATTTAAAACAACTGTCGTTGACCAAAGTGCTTTCCAGCAACATTACATACAGTCACACAATCAAGATTCAACATTAAAATGTAAAACCTGGTCCCTTTAGTCAATTCTAAAAGCTCTACCAAAAAGGTACGAGTTCAATCTAGACTTAAAAGCATCCACAGATGGGGAAGATTTAATGTGCATTGGGAGAGGGTTCCATAATCGAGGAGCAGCAACTGCGAAAGCCCTATCACCCTTTGATTTTAATCTCGTTTTGGGAACATAAAGAATCATCTGATTCGAAGATCTCAAGTTTCTTGAATTTTGATAAGGAATCAATAGGTCAACAATATATTTTGGGGCAATGCCATGCAACGCTTTAAAAACCATCAACAAAACCTTAAATTCAATTCTAAATTCTACAGGCAACCAGTGTAAAGAAACCAAAACTGGAGTAATTCTCTCTCTCTTCTTTGTGCGAGTCAAAAGTCTGGCAGCAGCATTTTGTACTAATTGAAGACGAGATAATTGACCCTGTGAAATACCTATATATACAGAATTACAGTAATCGATGCGTGATGACACAAAGGCATGAATAATAGTCTCCAGGTCCTTAAAAGAGAGAAATGTTTTCAGTTTAGAAATAATTCTGAGTTGATAAAAGGCAGCCTTCACAACACTAGTAACCTGTTTATCTAAAACTAAGGCTGAATCCATTATAACACCCAAATTCTTAACATGATCTGAAACACTTATCTTCATAGCGGCCAACCTACTTATAATTTCCTTAGAAGCAGAAGAAGGTCCAAAAACAACACACTCAGTCTTATTAGTATTAAGATGAAGAAAATAGCTTGCCAACCAGGCTCTTATCTCACCTAAAGACTGAGCAAGTCCATCAAAGGATTGAGAAACATTTGGATCTATTAGGATATATAACTGAGTGTCATCTGCATATAAATGATACATAATATTATATTTATGAAAAATTGAGCCCAAAGGGCCCATATATAATGAAAATAAAATAGGCCCAAGTATAGACTCATGTGGCACACCACTATGTAATTTAGCTGATGTAGAACACAGATCTCCAAGACAAACTGAGAAAGATCTATCTTTTAAATATGACAAACCATTCTAGGGCAGTACCCTTAACACCAACATCTTCCAAATGCTGCAATAAAATACCATGATCAACGGTATCAAAAGCAGCTGTGAGATCAAGTAAAATAAGAATAACTACCTTTCCTGAATCAACTGTCAATAAAATATCATTAAAAACCTTAAGAAGGGCGGATTCTGTACTATGAAGAGACCTAAAACCTGACTGAAACATATCTATAACAGCATTCATATCTAAATATGACGCAAGCTGAGACAGAACAACCTTCTCTAAAATTTTCGATAAGATAGGTAGTTTCGATATAGGTCGGTAATTACTTAAAACAGTATAGTCCAAATTTGGTTTCTTAAGAAGCGGCTGCAGTACTGCATGTTTAAAACAAGAAGGAACATTTCCATTAATTAAACTACTATTAAAAAGAGATTGAAGAGTTTTACCTAAAAGATCAAACAATTTTAACAACAGCCGAGGAGGAAGAGGATCAGACGGATGTGCAGCAGGTCTAGTGTGCCTTAATATATGCTCCAACTGAGGTAAAGAAATAGGTTCAAAACTACTAAATGAACTCTGATGATTTAACTCAGAATGAAAGGTCGTTACTGGTATAATCTGTGACCGAAGATTATCAACTTTGTTTACAAAGAATTGCAAAAAATCCTCACACATCTTGTGAGTAGCCTCGAGACAATTAGTAGGCTTAGGAATAATCACTTTATTAATCGTATTAAATAAAATATTAGGCTTGTTTGAGTTCTTATTAATTATATTCGAGAAATATTTTGCTTTTGCAACCTTCACAATAGACTGAAAATTTGTCAAAGCTTCTCTTAACATATCAAATGATACTTGCAGCCTATCCTTCTTCCATTTTCGTTCAGCCCTTCTGCAAATTTTCCTTGACGTACGGATTTCATCATTCATCCACAATTAAAATACCCATCCACACTAAGATCCGGAGAAGAAAAGTCTAAATCATGACAGAATGATGAGGCAACAAAGGCCTCAGAAAATGTATCAACAGTTGAAGTATTTATAAAACGAGTGAAGTGGCCAGACCTATTGCTTACTGTATTCAGCGAAGGAAATGCAGCATCAAAACAAACAAACAGATGATCAGAAAAACAAGCATCATTTACCACAACATTAGTAATAGAGAGACCCAAGGACAATACAAGATCAAGAGTATGGCCAGCTCTATGAGTAGATCCTGATACAAACTGAGTAAAATTAAATGAATCGATCAACTGCAAAAAAATTTACTAGCCAATGGCTTAGAGGGACAGCACACATGTATATTAAAATCACCAAGTATAAGAAAATTATCACAAGTAGGAACTGTGACAGACAAAAACTCTGAAAATTCATCAATAAAATCCTTATTATACCTTGGAGGTCTATAAATAAGTGCACATAACAGTGAAGAAACAGAATCAACCCTAAATAATTGTAATTCAAAACTAGTATATTTCCTAGACGGCAGTTGACTACATTTAAAATGATTTTTGTACACTGTTGCAATACCTCCATCTCTTCCAGAAGTTCTAGGCAAATTCAAAAATAGATAATTAAAAGGACAAAGTTCAGACAAAGGACTTAAGTCCAACGCATCAAGGCAAGTTTAAGTCACAAAAAGGAAGTCCAAGTTATTTGATAAACAGTAATCATTTAAAATAAAAGTTTTATTCACCATGGACCTCGCATTTATTAACGCCATCTTAACTGAGATGGTGTTATCAACTAGTGGAAAATTCATGCACTTATCTTCTTTGAGCGATCGAAGATTGCTGACATTTACTCCTCCGTTCCGATGACACGAAAGCCGTTGGCCACACCGATAAGCTGGAAGCATCCCGTTAGGCTCAACGGGAACCAACCATGAGCGTCTTAATTCCCCAAAGATGGAATAGTTCATATGCGGCACCAAACAATTCCTTTGGGAGGCCCAAAATTGTTTATATTTAATCAGAAGTCCTCCTCGTTTCCCACGTTTTTTGCGACCTTTCTTCCTTTGCTGGGAACACTGTCGCCGAAGCAGCTCCACCGGAACCAAAAGCAACACCGCGGAATGAGCGAAACTACGGTGACGAGCGTCCCGGGATCCCAACGCCAACATAGACATCCGAATGCTTATAAGAGATTGACGATTGTAGCACAACATGGCTTTACCACTTGGCAGAGGGCCGCCAAAAGCACCAGGGTTGAACAGGTACATAATAGACATAAACAGGCAAATGAATTCCAAAGCCTGAAGGCATGCCGGCAAACACACTGGCGCCATCTTGGGAGTGATGAAATCGACTCCAATGTGGGACCAAGGTCGATGGGGAACCAGAAGAGGGACCAGTTTTCCAGATGGGAGGTGATGTGGAGTCTTGGAGATGGCACAGACTGAGCAGCTACGAACATACTGGGAGACGTCCTGGGCCATACTGGGCCACCAGTATCAAGCTTGGAGGAGCGTGAGAGTGCGAGGTGTCTGCCTGGGTGTCCAGAGCCCAGGGAAGCGTGAAGTGAGCCCAGAAGTGTTTGCAGTAGGGAAGGGGGTACGCAAGTCCTCCCTTCTGGGCCTCCCAACGGAGCAGGTTCTGTCTGAGTGGCGATGCGGATCTGCTCGTCCAGATCCCACTGAATGGGGCTGACGATGTTAGCTGGAGGGAGGATCGGCTCAGGTGTGGTTGGACTGTCTGGTTGGTGAACACGGGAGAGTGAGTCGGCCTTCACATTCATATTGCCAGGATGGTAAGTTATGGTGAAGTTGAACCGGGTGAAAACAGAGCCCAGCGGGCCTGGCGGAATTGAGTCTCTTGGCTATTCTAAGCTATTGTGGTCAGTAATCACAATGAATGGGTGTTGGGCTCCCTCCAGCCAGTGGCGCCACTCTTCCAAAGCCAGTTTAATGGCAAGCAGCTCTCTGTTCCCGATGTCGTAATTCTGTTCCGCTGGGGTGAGCTTCCTGGAGTAGAATGCGCAAGAATGGAGGCGGGGAGGCTCTCCGTGGTAACCCAGATAACACCGCTCCTACTCCCATGGTGGATGCCTCCACTTCAACGATGAAAGGGAGCTGAGGGTTTGGGTGCGTGAGGATGGGAGCAGTGCAGAAGGCCTCTTTGAGCTTCTCGAAGGCGGCCAGTGCTTCAGGGTTCCAGGACAGAGACTTGGGCTGACGATGGAGCAAGGATGTGATGGGTGCGGTGAGAAGGCTGAAGTTGTGGATAAATCGGCGATAGAAGTCAGAGAAGCCGAGGAAACGTTGTAGTTCCTTGACCGACTGCGGTCTGGGCCAGGTGCGGATGGCTTGGACCTTCCCCTGGTCCATCTGAATCCCTTTGGGGCTGATGATGTAGCCGAGGAACTGGACGGGGGTCTTGTGGAACTCACACTTCTCAAGTTTCAGGTAAAGTTGGTGTTTCCTGAGCTGTTGGAGGACCTGCATAACGTGGTGGCGATGTTCGGCCAGGTTCCTAGAGTAAATCAGGATATTGTCAATGTACACAATCACAAATCGATGGAGGAACTCCCGGAATACCTCGTTCATAAACCCCTGAAAGACGGACACAGGAGTTCGCAAGTGAGTTCGCAAGGCCATACGGCATGACCTGATATTCGTAGTGGCCTGAGGGGGTGATGAACGCTGTCTTCCACTCGTCACCTTCCCAGATATGAACGAGGTTGTACGCACTCCGCAGGTCCAGCTTGGTAAAGATAAAGCTAAAACCTGATGATTACATTATTTTAAATTAGTCTACCCCCCAAGATTACTGTTATAAACATGAGCCACGTCCAAACAGTAAAGGGGGAGGTGTTGCTTCAATTTATAACAATGTTTTAAGTATTTCTCAGAGGGTGGGCTTCAAGTATAACTCGTTTGAAGTAATGGTGCTTCATATAACATTATCCAGAGAAGCACATGTTAATGATAGATCCCCTGTGATGTTTGTACTAGCTACTGTATACAGGCCACCAGGGCACCATAGAGACTTTATTAAAGAATGTGCTAATTTTATATCCGAGTTAGTGCTGGCTGCAGATAAAGTTTATTTGTTGGTGATTTTAATATCCATGTTGATAATAAAAAAGGTGCATTGGGATCAGCATTCATAGACATTCTGAACTCTATTGGGGTTAGACAACACGTCTCAGGACCTACTCATTGTCGAAATCATACTCTAGATTTAATACTGTCACATGGAATTGATGTTGATGGTGTTGAAATTATGCAGCCAAGCGATGATATCTCAGATCATTATTTAGTCTTGTGCAAACTTCATATAGCTAAAACTGTAAATTCTACTCCTTGTTACAAGTATGGTAGAACCATCACTTCTACCACAAACAGAGATGTTAATTATAGGACCTAAAAACTCTGCATGTAATAACCTAGAACGTGGTCTAAGACTTGATGGCTGCTCTGTCAATTCCTCGTCATCAGTTAAGAACCTAGGTGTGCTATATGATGGCAATCTTTCCTTAGAAAGCCACATTTCTAGCATTTGTAAAACTGCATTTTTCCATCTCAAAAATATATCTAAATTACGACCTATGCTCTCAATGTCAAATGCAGAAATGTTAATTCAAAAATAAAGGTGACTTGATTTGACTTAAAGATGTGAGCTCCACGGAGTTCCTCGAGGGCTGCCGGGACCAGGGGAAGTGGGTAAGGCAGTTTGGCGGTCTGGGAGTTCAGGACACGGTAGTCAATGCAGGGCCACACGCCTCCGTCCTTCTTGCCCACGAAGAAGAAGCTCTAGGCGGCAGGTGACGAGGAAGGGTGAATGAATTGCTGTTGGAGAGCCTCCTTGATATATTCCTCCATTGCCTTGCACTGCGGGATGGACAGAGGGTATACTCTACCCTTGGGGAGTTTGGCCCCAGGCAGCAGGTCAATGGCACAGTCCCATGGCCAGTGCGGGGGAAGGCTAGTTGCTGCCTGTTTGCTGAACACATCCTGGAACGCCTCATAGTCAGATGGGATGGATGGGCTTTCCTGGGGTGGAATTGACTTGAAGACAGGGGCTCTGGGCTGGCGGAGCTGGTATTTCGGTAAGACAGTTCTGGAAGCATGTTTCACTCCATCAGAGGATCTCACTGGAGTCCCTTTTGACTTCGGGGGAGTGTTGAGTGAGCCAGGGATGTCCCAGGATGATGTCTACCGTGGGACCCTCCAGTACCATAAACAAGATCGTTTCACGATGGAAGCACCCTACTTGAAGAGTGAGGGGAAGAGAGCAAAACCTGACCCACCCACGCCCTAGTGGCTTTCCTTGGATGGTTTCAAGTTTGGAACCATTCTTAGTACCTGGGCCTGTCTCCTCAGAGGTAACCGAAGCCGACTTAGGAGGGCTTGGGAGATGAAGTTTCCAGAAGAGCCCGAGTCCACGAGGGCGGGTACTGAAACAGAATGATGGGGGTAAGTAGTTGAACTGTTAACAGCTTTAGGATTGACACAGCTGGGTCCAAGTGGAGAGTACTCACTGCAGGGACGTTAGAGGCAGGTGTTGATGAAGTGTCCCGCGGATCCACAGTACAAACAAAGGCCAGATGATAGACGTCATGCTCGCTCCACGCGAGTGAGATGATTGGCGTCCATTTGCATTGGTTCTGGTACTGGAGGGCAGGCAGCGGGTGAGGCTGGTGAATGAGCAGTATCCTCGGGAATGCAAGTGGTGAGACGCTGAGATATCCTTACGGCTCTCTGTATGAAATTCTCCAAACCGACGTTGTCGTCATGAATCGCCATTTGAGCTCGTATGTGTGAATCCAACCCCTGCCGGTAGGCGGTTAGCAAAGCCTACTCCTTCCATCCGCTTGCGGCTGCTAGGGTACGGAATTGAAGAGTACCTCACAGAGATATCTCTGCCTTGGCGGAGACGAATGAGCTGATCAGGAATGGACAGCGAGCCGGCCGATTGTCTGAAGACCTCCTTGAAATAGTCAGTAAAGGCATGGAAGGAGTTAATGATGTTGCTCTGAGAATTCCAGATAACCCGAGCCCATAGCAGCATGCGTACGGACAGGAGGGAGAGCAGAAAGGCCACTTTGGATTTTTCGGTGGTAAATCTTTGGGGTTGCATTTCGATGTACTTCGATACTTGGAGTAAAAAAAAAGGAAGGGCCATGGGACTGGCAAAGGCAGACGAAGGGGTGATGGCTGGAGTAAGAGAGGCACGCAAAGCGCTGACAAGCTCGTCGAAAGCTTCTGCTGGTGCGGGGTGGCTGGAATCCATCTCCGACCTTCGAATGTTTGGTCTGGTCTTCTGTCAGCAAATACACGGAGAACACAAGGGTAAGTCAACAATTCAGCAGGTTTATTTTCGAAAGAGGCAGGTGAAAGCAAGATCACAGTCCCAAGGTGAGTAAACTGAGCATGGGAGGAGTTTTTGATGCTTATCTTGCTGGAGTAACCAGTCTTTCTTTCCTTGTAGGTGAGCCGTAGGAACAATGGATCGTAGGAGCGCTGGAGCACGTGGAATGGATCGTCGGGGATGCTTGCAGGTAAGCAAACACAGGTAAGAGTCAAGTACGCATGACAATCTGCGAGACCAGACAATGTGACAGCGGGGAGAGTGCAAGGATATAGGGAGCTTGATTAGTGGTGACAGGTGGTGGTGATCAGTAATCGGGTGATTAGGACCTTGTTAGCATGATGGGTGGCGTGGTTGAATCCCTGACAAAAGTAAGGCAATAGTTTTGAACACTGACTGGTTATGTACTTGCTCAAATATTGATTTGGATCATTTTTAACCAAAAAAAGTTACAGACTGCAGCTTTAAGTTTAATAATTATCTTGCATCTATTCCTAATGCAAGATTTCCTAATTTGGATTATGATCAATGATTAAGTATGTAGACATATTCAGTAAATGCTGAAAATTTTCTGTCAGATAAATATGAGTGAAGCCACTTCAGGACGGTTCCTTTTATCCCCACACAAGACTCTAATCTAGATATCTGAGTAGAATGATCAACAATATCAGATGCTGCCAATAGATTTGACAGAACAAGGACCACAGAGTCGCCAGAGTCAGTAGCTAAAAAAATGTTGTTTAGCACTCTCAAGAGGGCAGGTTCAGTACTATGAGTAGACTTAAAACCAGTTTGAAAGATTTCAGAAATACAGTTAAAACTGAAAAAAGGCTGAAGTTGGTCAAACACAATTTTTTCCAATACCTTAGAGATAAATGGTAATACACAGATAGGATGAAAGTTGTTTAAAACAGAAGGACCTAGTGAAGGCTTCTTGAGTATAACGGAGTGACAGTAACCACTTTAAGGGTAGCAGGAACAGAGCCAATAGAAAGACACATATAAAGAAAAGACACCAAACCCGGCTCAACAGAATCAAAATTTTTTTTTTTTTTTAATTTAGGGTGTATGATATCATGAGAACAAAAGGAGGGTTTAATATTGGCAATGGTGTCTTTAAGTAGTTGCAGAGAGATATGTTCAAAAGCATCCCAGGATGCAGAATGCAGTGAAGGGATAGTGGCTTCAGTATGAGAAAAGTTTACTTTGGATATCAAATTAGAGATTTTGTCAATAATTTTGTATTGACTGCAGGATTTACAACAGAATTGATAACTGTAAACAAAACCTTGGGTCTAGACTGATTTTGTTTTATAATTAGGTTAGAAAAATATGTAGATTTGGCAGATTTAGCAGTACTCTGTCTTTAAACAATGGAAATAAAATATGTAATTTGTCCTTTTTCCATTCACGCTCAGCCTTTCTAAAAGTGAGTGAAGTGACGTGTGGCCAAGCATGGTGACACATATTTGGAATTTTTGCTCTGCATTCGAGTGCACACACACAGTAGTGAAGTCACACCCTTCTCAACTCTTGATGCATCGTCAAGATTCTGGCAAATCCCATTGGATCACAGCAGCTCATTTATTACGACGTTCATCACACCAAGAGGCAGATTTTGTTTCCAGAGGCTTCCTTTTGGGATCATGTTGGCTCCTGAGATCTTTCAGAGGGAAATGGCCAGGCTACTAGAGGGATATGAGGGCTGTGTGGTAGTCATGGACGACATTCTAGTGTATGGCAGAGATCAGCTTCGGACTGGGTGCCACTCTGCTGCAAACTCATAGTAACAAGACCCTTCCTGTAGCTTTCTGCTCCAGAACCCTCTCGGCAGCTGAGTTGAAGTACTCTCAAATTGAGAAAGAATGCCTGGCTGCAGTTTTGGCTTGTGAGGGTCTCGCCTTGGTGAGTTCACACTGCAAACGGACCACAAGCCCCTGGTTCCCCTGATCTGGACAAAATACCACTGCGCTGCCAATGTCTGCTGATGCGCCTAATGTAGTTCAATGTTAAAGTTACATGACACTTTAAAGTTAAAGTGTCATGTAACTCCATTGCAGGGCCAGAGACGGAAGAGACGGAAGAGGATGTGAGAGCTTATGTTGAGGCTGTGTTCAGCCTAGTTCAGACTAGGCCAATGTCGGAATCTAAGTTAAATGTCATTTGCGAGTCCACCTCAAATGACCCCATCATGAGGAAAGTAATGCGATTCATAAAAGATGGCTGGCTACACCATGTGCTGTCAGAACTTAAGGCTTACCATGTCGAACAAGCATCATTGTCCAGGGCGGAGGGACTGCTCTTATATGGTGACCAGATTGCAATTCCTACCACACAACGACAAGAGATCTTTGACCGTTTGCATGATGGTCACCAAGGGCTAAACAAATGCAGAGAATGAGCTAAAATGTCTGTCTGGTGGCCTGGGATCAGAGCTGATATTCATGCTAAAGTATCTTTATCTATGTTCCTTTTGCCAACAGCACAGACCTACCCAGAGAAAAGTGCCTCTAGTCACCACTCCACTTCCTCCCAGTCCCTGGCACACAATCGGTGTGGATTTGTGTGAACATTGAGGAAAAAACTATTTGGTGGTCATGGACTTCTATTCTAGAGACATTGGAATTGCTCATTTGCACCTCACTAGCAGTCTCAGTGTGATTGCTACCTTAAAAGGGATGTTCGTGAGATGGGGGATTCCAACAGAACTCCACTCGGATAACGGTACTCAGTTCAGTAGTTTGGAATTTGCAGACTTTTGCAAGAGCTGGGGCATACAACACATTACTAGCAGTCCTCACTACCTACAGTCAAATAGGGCTGTTGGGACTGCAAAGCACATACTGCGCTAGACTGACCCTCAACTGGCTCTCCTGAGTTATTGAGCCACTCTAATTGCAGCTACGGGGGCAAGCCCTGCTCAGCTAATGCTGGGATGCCAAATCTGGACTACCCTGCTTGTCCTGGAGAGGAATTTGCATCCACATCAAATCAGTCTGCAGCAAGTTGCTGCCAAGGACAAAAAAGCTAAAGCAGCTTATAAGCACTTCTTTGATAAAAGACATTCCGCCCGTACACTTCCCCACTTAAACCTAGGAGATCAGGTTCTCTTAAAGTTGGATGGGGAGAAAACATGGGGCACATCAGGCACAGTGGTGAAACACGCAAAGGAATCACAATCCTACCTGATCCAAACACAAAGTGGAGCTATCCTCAGATGAAACAGGCGTCATCTGCAGCAGGTGAAGTCTAGAGGATCTGATTCTGTAAAGACTGACATGGATGGTTCCAAACACATACCACTACCACAACTCACACAGGAACATTCTGCACCAGTCATGAATGCAGAAAGTGTTCCTCCAGAACCTGTTTACGTTCCAAAAAACGACCTCTAGTGGCAGGTTAATAAAATTACCAGTCCACTACAGAGACTAATACTGGGTCACATTCTTTATTGGTTTTCTCTCCCAAACAGAGAGAGATTAAGGGTCATGCTTGTAAGCAAGCAAAGTGTTGTTCATGGAATGATCTGGATTACATCTTTGTTTAGGAAATGGTATTTCCATTAATGTCAATGCATTGTTTGTTGTACTTATGTGTGCCAAAGTTCAAAATTGCACTAGCTTAAATGTCATTCTAAGTTGATTTCGTTGTGAGTTTCACTTCTGTTGTAATTGTTTATAGGGTGATTAACATCCATGAGGGGTTTTGTAACCTTGTTTTCTGTTTCCTAATGCTGTTATAAGTGCAGTACCTGTATATCCTTTTGTGGGAGGGTGTGTCTTACACTACATTACCTATAAGGCTTTGAGGATA
Source organism: Sinocyclocheilus anshuiensis (assembly GCF_001515605.1). NCBI lineage: Eukaryota > Metazoa > Chordata > Actinopteri > Cypriniformes > Cyprinidae > Sinocyclocheilus > Sinocyclocheilus anshuiensis. The sequence continues at coordinate 317,393 of NW_015544236.1, forward strand.
GGTTATGCGTAGTGTATGTGACTGGGAACAGGGCTGACAGATATAAAATATAAGAGTTTTGCATGTGAGACTGAGTTGAGCTGTTGACCTGTTTTCTTAATAAAATATCAAGAGTTCGCAGACATTGTGTAAATGCCTATGTGACAAGTGTGAAAGAACGTTAAGTAGTCCTGAAAGTGAGCAGGCCAAGTGTTCGAATCTGCCCCGTGCTTTGAGCTGTTGTTCATGTACCCTGGCATTCAGCACAGGGTTTCCACCATGAGGAGTAGGAGGGCAAATTCTATGCAGGGGTAACTCCAGCTCTCGCCCCAGCATCAGTTTTGCTGGTGACACCCCAGTGGTGGCATGCTGAGCTGCTCTGTAGTGTAGAAGAGTCTGAGACAAGGCCTCAATTGAAAGAGCAGAGGCACAAAGGCCAAGTGGGCTCTCAGACCATTTTTCAGCAACTGATTAAATCTCTCTACGCCCCCATTTTATTGTAGATGATAGTAAGCTGTTCGAATGTGTTTGATGCCTTTGCTTTGGATGTAGCTAGTAAACTCAGCAGACACTAGTTGAGGGGAATTATCTGTAGTCAAGTTCCTTGACGACAAGGTCCAAACTCCAGAAAGTCACTGATGGAACTGGACGTGACAGAGCTCACATGTGTAACCTCCGGCCACTTCAAATGTAGATCATAAACTACTACAAGGAAACGCAAATGGTAGGGCACGTCATGGAGTTCACAGCAGACATCCAGCTGAATGTGGTCCCAATGTTGAGTTGGTCAAGGCAAAGACCCTAGTGGCAGCAGAATTGGTGGGCCTGTTTTCCCGCTTACAAGACATGGAGCACAGTCCCGAACAAGCTGTTCGATGTCTTTGTCCAACCCTGGCTACCATACAAGATCCCTACAGCGATGCTTTAGTTTAACTATGCCAAGATGGCCCTCATGAGCCATGGCCAGCACTCGTCCTCTGAGTTTTGCAGGAATGATGGCGCAGTGTCCATGGGCCAAGAATGTGTCATTCCAGCACGACAATTTGTGTTTCACTCGGGCATACGGCTGGATATCTGTTGTAACTTGAGCTGGCCAGCCATTCAGGAAATAATCCATACTCACGGACAGCAGATAGCGTGGAATCAGCAGCAGACTCTGTGAGTTCCTCCAAGGACCCAAAAGCTGTTAGGGGTGCATGCACTAGATGAATAAGGTCCTTGTCCTCAGCCACCTGACAGGAGGCAATGGGTGATGACACAGAACGGGACAGCAACTCAGCCACCACATTATCTCTGCCTGAGGTGTATTGTATTGGGAGAGGAATTTGCATCCACATCAAATCAGTCTGCAGCAAGTTGCTGCCAAGGACAAAAAAGCTAAAGCAGCTTATAAGCACTTCTTTGATAAAAGACATTCCGCCCGTACACTTCCCCACTTAAACCTAGGAGATCAGGTTCTCTTAAAGTTGGATGGGGAGAAAACATGGGGCACATCAGGCACAGTGGTGAAACACGCAAAGGAATCACAATCCTACCTGATCCAAACACAAAGTGGAGCTATCCTCAGATGAAACAGGCGTCATCTGCAGCAGGTGAAGTCTAGAGGATCTGATTCTGTAAAGACTGACATGGATGGTTCCAAACACATACCACTACCACAACTCACACAGGAACATTCTGCACCAGTCATGAATGCAGAAAGTGTTCCTCCAGAACCTGTTTACGTTCCAAAAAACGACCTCTAGTGGCAGGTTAATAAAATTACCAGTCCACTACAGAGACTAATACTGGGTCACATTCTTTATTGGTTTTCTCTCCCAAACAGAGAGAGATTAAGGGTCATGCTTGTAAGCAAGCAAAGTGTTGTTCATGGAATGATCTGGATTACATCTTTGTTTAGGAAATGGTATTTCCATTAATGTCAATGCATTGTTTGTTGTACTTATGTGTGCCAAAGTTCAAAATTGCACTAGCTTAAATGTCATTCTAAGTTGATTTCGTTGTGAGTTTCACTTCTGTTGTAATTGTTTATAGGGTGATTAACATCCATGAGGGGTTTTGTAACCTTGTTTTCTGTTTCCTAATGCTGTTATAAGTGCAGTACCTGTATATCCTTTTGTGGGAGGGTGTGTCTTACACTACATTACCTATAAGGCTTTGAGGATAGGTTATGCGTAGTGTATGTGACTGGGAACAGGGCTGACAGATATAAAATATAAGAGTTTTGCATGTGAGACTGAGTTGAGCTGTTGACCTGTTTTCTTAATAAAATATCAAGAGTTCGCAGACATTGTGTAAATGCCTATGTGACAAGTGTGAAAGAACGTTAAGTAGTCCTGAAAGTGAGCAGGCGTGTTCGAATGTGTTCGAATCTGCCCCGTGCTTTGAGCTGTTGTTCATGTACCCTGGCATTCAGCACAGGGTTTCCACCATGAGGAGTAGGAGGGCAAATTCTATGCAGGGGTAACTCCAGCTCTCGCCCCAGCATCAGTTTTGCTGGTGCCACCCCAGTGGTGGCATGCTGAGCTGCTCTGTAGTGTAGAAGAGTCTGAGACAAGGCCTCAATTGAAAGAGCAGAGGCACAAAGGCCAAGTGGGCTCTCAGACCATTTTTCAGCAACTGATTAAATCTCTCTACGCCCCCATTTTATTGTAGATGATAGTAAGCTGTTCGAATGTGTTTGATGCCTTTGCTTTGGATGTAGCTAGTAAACTCAGCAGACACTAGTTGAGGGGAATTATCTGTAGTCAAGTTCCTTGACGACAAGGTTCAAACTCCAGAAAGTCACTGATGGAACTGGACGTGACAGAGCTCACATGTGTAACCTCCGGCCACTTCAAATGTAGATCATAAACTACTACAAGGAAACGCAAATGGTAGGGCACGTCATGGAGTTCACAGCAGACATCCAGCTGAATGTGGTCCCAATGTTGAGTTGGTCAAGGCAAAGACCCTAGTGGCAGCAGAATTGGTGGGCCTGTTTTCCCGCTTACAAGACATGGAGCACAGTCCCGAACAAGCTGTTCGATGTCTTTGTCCAACCCTGGCTACCATACAAGATCCCTACAGCGATGCTTTAGTTTAACTATGCCAAGATGGCCCTCATGAGCCATGGCCAGCACTCGTCCTCTGAGTTTTGCAGGAATGATGGCGCAGTGTCCATGGGCCAAGAATGTGTCATTCCAGCACGACAATTTGTGTTTCACTCGGGCATACGGCTGGATATCTGTTGTAACTTGAGCTGGCCAGCCATTCAGGAAATAATCCATACTCACGGACAGCAGATAGCGTGGAATCAGCAGCAGACTCTGTGAGTTCCTCCAAGGACCCAAAAGCTGTTAGGGGTGCATGCACTAGATGAATAAGGTCCTTGTCCTCAGCCACCTGACAGGAGGCAATGGGCAAATCAGCCACCACATTATCTCTGCCTGAGGTGTATTGTATTGCAAAGTCATACTGCTGGAGACGGTCAGTCCAACATTACATGTGAGAAAAGAGGAAGAGTGAGAGTTGGAATGCTGAATGTTAGCACTATGACTGGTTAAGGGACAAAGCTGGCTGATATGATGAACGAACAAAAACAAAAACAAAACTGTGTTTACAAGGCCATTGGAGGTGGATTCAAACTGTTCTTCCATGGTGTGGATGGAAAAATAAACATTATCATATTATTAATATAAAATGTTAAGAGTGTATTGGAGGTGAAGAAAGTAGTGGTAGATTTTGTAAAAAGGCATTTTGAAAAAAATGGCATTAGTAAATACATATTTTAAGAAGAAGGAGGACCACAGGGTGACAAAAGAGTGGAGGTACACAGGTTGACTATGCCCTAAACAGGAGATACAACCTGAAAAAGACAGAGACTATAAGGTGGTGACAGGGGATTGTGTAGCTACACAGCATAGATGGGGGTTTGTAGGATGACTTTTGAGGTGAAGAGAAGGAAGAGAGTGAGTACTGAACCAGGGATCAAATGGTGGAAGCTAAAGAATGAAGACTGTTGCGTGAAATTCAGAGAGGTGAGACAGGCACTCGGTGGCAGTGAAGAAGTGCTGGACGACTGGGTGACCACTGCAGAAGTGGTGAGGGAGACAGCTAGGAAGACATCTGGACAGAGTAAGACAAAGAGACTTGGTGGGGAAATGAAGAAGTGCAGGATATAGAATAAGGAGGAAGAAGTATAGAATAAGGAGGAAGAAGTTAGTGAAAAAAGAGTTAGGATAGTCACAGCAATGAAGAAAGTAGACAGGACTACAAGGAGATGTGGCACAAGGTAAAGAAAAAAAGCATATGTCAAGCTGTGTGAGAAGTTGGAAGGGAGAAAAGGACCTGTACCGATTGTCCAGAAAGAGAGATTTATCAGGGATAGATATCCTGCAGGTTAGGGTGATAAACAATGCAATTGGAAATGTGCTGACAAGTGTGGAGATTGTGTTGAGAAGGTGGATGGAGTATTTTGAGGAACTGACCGTCAGTTATGGTGCTCATTGGTGGGGTAAGGATACCATTTCTGTTGGATACTGGATCCAATGTGTCCACCGTATCAGAGAGTTTTTCCCCAACATTTTAGTGAACAACTACATTCCTGTAATTGGTTCCAACTTAAAGCCGCTAATGGGCTCGCTATACCTTATCTTGGGGTATCCTTGTTGTGAAAGACACCCCTAGCTTGCAGGCAGAATCATATATTTCAAGTGTTCTGGGAATGAACATTATCAGGGAGTGTTATGATTTGTTGTTTAGTCAGCATGGTGCTTCTTTTTTCAGCCTCCCATGTATCTAGCAGGCTCCTAGAGAGTGGCAGCAGGCCCTTTAGTTTTGTCACAATGCTTCTTCATCGGTTCAGCCCAACATTGGAATTGCCAGAGTTAGGGGTAAATGTTATGAATTTAATGGCTGCCACCTTCTCACAGCATTTTGCTGCCCAGTCTAAGGTTGTTCTTTTCAAACTATTTTCTAAAGTTCTGAAGGGTATTAGTGGTACCTGCTGTAGTACATGTTGTTAAGGGTACTGCTTATATTCATGTGATTAATGTTAGCAACATGGAAGCTTGGGTTCCTTTGTCTTTTGCTTTTGCGACTTTAAAGCCCGCAAAGATAGTCAGTTTATCTGCAGGAGTGGTGGAGTTTCCTCATTTCTTGGGGGATGGGGGGAGTTCAGTCTATGGTTAGTATGAAACAAGTTGACAAGGTACAGCAGCTTATACAGTCTGTTGACTTGTCTACTCTCTCAGGGTCCAAACAGAGCAAAGTTAGTTCTGTTGATGAAGCATCAGTCAGTGTTTGCTACTTATCAAGGAGAGTTAGGTTGCACCACCCTCATTAGTCATGAGATTCCCTTAAAGGGATAGTTCTCTCAAAAATGAAAATGCTGTCATTAATTACTCACCCTCATATCGCTCCAAACCCGTAAGACCTTTGTTCATCTTCAGAACACAAATTAAGATATTTTTGATGAAATCCAAGAGCTTTCTGACCCTGCATAGATAGCAGCACAACCAATGCATTTTATGGCCCAGGAACGTAGTAAGGACATCAGCAAAACAGTCTATGTGGCATCAGAGGTTCAACCGTAATGTTTTGAAGCTATGAGAATACTTTTTGTGCACAAAGAAAAAAAATAATGACTTTATTCAACAATTTCTTCTCTTGAGGGTTAGTCTCCACTGCCATTCATGAGAGTACCACAACGCAGGCATGACGCAGGAGCTGGCATTCTGGTGTAGAACACATGCACTTTTGCCAGCAGAAGTACTCTTGTGGTACTCTCATTGCTGTTTTTATGACCCATGGCTCAAGGGAAGCAACAAACAGAGGACACACGCGAAACCAAATTTTTGACATGAAAAAAGTAAAGAAAACCATAAAGAAGACAACTATGTATTGAAAAACATCAGTAAACGTCAGTGTGTAATGTGAAATGCATGGATATAGGGAGATGTAGTGTACTGCAGTGTTGAAGTGCGAGAGCAAAAGTAAACTAAAACAAGCCACAAAACCAAATGTCCAAAACCGAAGCCCTGCTCTGTCTCAGGCGGAAGCCTCTTTTAAAAGGAGCGTCTGATAGAGAACAGGTGTTTCAAACGGCTGCCAATCAAAGTAGTTTGTGGGCTCAACGGCGAATCCACGAACAGACGACAAGGGTCGTCACACTGTCTATTCAGCATCATAAAGCTCTCGGATTTCATAAAAAAATATCTTAAGTTGTGCTCCAAAGATGAATGAAGGTCTTACAGGTTTGTAATGACATGAGGTTGAGTAATTAATGACAGAATTTTAATTTTTGGTTAAACTATCCCTTTAAAGGGGACATCAGATACAAAGTTCACTTTTATGGTGTTCAGTATGGTGTTTGAACATAAATATGTGTTGGCAGTGTGTGTACACAACCACCCTATAATGATAAAAATCTACCCAGTGCTTTTAAAAAAAAATCCCTACAAATAATAACCACTTTCTCAGATCAAGCCAATCACAGATTCTGGCCAGATGTACAACACACAGGCCAAGGCCCCTCCCACGATTGTTGACTGACACTGGCGTCAGCCTTTGGTTTTAGCACAGACCCAAACCCCCCCCCCCACCCCTAGTGAGCTTGCTTCAATGCTGGAGTAGGTGTAGACAAAAATGTCTCCTAGGCAATTGAGGTGTTTTGTTGTTGGATGTAATAATGAACATAGCAGTCGCCATTTACTCCCGACATCTGAGCCGGTGAAGACGCAGTGGATTACGTTTGTTTCTAAAGGGAATGTGCCCCCGATCTACCTAAATGTGTCTATGTTCACGCGAGTCATTCGTCATCCAGGTTCACCTACAGAAGAAGTTAGTATATGTTTTTTTTTTATGAATCTTTGCAAATCGCCTTTCCTAATAATGTGCTAATTAGCAAGTTTCATGATGAATGCAGCTAAAGTTTACAGTCGCTCAGAGAACTGTTCGTCACCCCACAGAAGAGAGGGGTGGGGTGAGCAGAGCTCATTAGAATTTAAAGGGACATGCACCGAAACGGGTCGCTGTGAACAGAGCTGTTTTTGACAAGGTAAAAAGGGTGTTGTTTAACACTACCATTGAGAAATTTTAACCAAAGTATGTTAAATACTTTTCATTAAGACCCTAAAGAATCGTAACAACTTGTGGAAAATAGGCATCTGATGTCCCCTTTAACCGATGAAGTGCCTGGCCATCGTACACTAAACAACTGAGGACCATACACTACCAGACTTTAAAGTTGTTCCGATCACAACAAATTCATGCAGAAATGTGTGCCTGGCTGCTAGGAGATGCATGACAAATGAAAACAATGTGTTCTGAAATGGCTCAAAATATCAAACTTGTTTAATATCCCCCGATTGGATGGAATCAGATCAGAGTCTGAATCTGTGAACATCATACATGTGATTTTCTATGAAATCTGTCAACCTAAATCTGCAGACTGACTCTGACTTTTTATATTGACAAACTAGACTGTGTATGATGGACAGTGTTGGGAAGGTTACTTTGGAAATGTAATAGGTTACAGATTACAAGTTACCCTATTTAAAATGTAATAGTAGTGTAACTTTTTCAATTACTTTATTAAAGTAATGTAACTGATTACTTTTGATTACTTTTTGATTACTTTTATACATTTCTAATGAATGTTTATTTGCAACTGTTAATAATTTTCAAACATTTACACCATGCAGGGTTAACCTTACAGTAGTGCTCAAAACTGTCAGACTTTCAAAATCCTTCTTCACTTGAATTAAGATGATCAAATTTGAACACTTTAGTACCGCCTTTTACTTTGAGATTGATCTGAAGTTCAATGCAGATTTAAAATCATAAGAAATAGTTTACTGATACTGTTTTTGAAACCAAATCTTTGCATAACTACAGGAAACACTGCATCTAACAATGGTTTGGGGAAAAAAAAAAGTGAATTAAAAAATAATAATAAATAAAAGGATATACATCAACTCAAATATGGTTATCTAGTAAGCATGTGTCCTATTCTGTGTACTAAACACCTGAAACATTGGTGTCTCTTTGAAACATTGGTGTCTCTTTGGGTTATCTAGTAAGCATGTGTCCTATTCTGTGTACTAAACACCTGAAACATTGGTGTCTTTTTGTATATGATATGATGATAGTTTTCTCAAAATAAGTAAAATGCTGATGAAGTGACTCAGAGCAGTTCTAGAGATTATGTTTATGTGTTCATGTTAGGAGAACAGACCGATCAGACCGATCAGACCGATTATCGGCCTGGCCACTTTCACTTAATTCACTTTCGATATTAAGCATTTTTATGATTATCGGTATCGGTCATTTTCAAAACCAATTCACCAATAAAATAACTTCATTTTGAAACGCGCTATTTGGCTCTGATGCCGCCTGTCAGAACTCACCACTCTGTGGCCTAAAGTAATCTCCGCTCACTGCCCATCTGATTTGTTGGGAGTCACGAATCCGACCAATCAATGCGGAATTCACTCTCACTCCAAAAGCGCTTGCTAACTGCAGCTGCTTCAGTGATCACGCATCAGTTGTCTCTCAAAGGTAAGGCAGCAGCAGACGTTGCTTAAGTTGCAATAAATCACAATCCACTAACGTTACACTGAAGTTGCAAAACACCTCAATATTATCTATGATTTCCGCGATGCAGAAAATGTGGACAGAATCGCGGAATCCAGTCATATAATTTCAATTTTGAAATGTGCAGTGCTCATGAGTGATTCTATAATTGCAGGTACATTTGGTGTCCGAAGTCATTCTTTTTTTCTGCTTTTATCAAATGGTTATATTTTTAATTATTTTAATACTGTGTTACACATTGTTATGAATTACAAGATGTTCCAGTCTATAACAATATAATAGTTTTTGCAAAAAGTGTCTTAAATAGCTGAAAATCATGATTTCTTGTTGTCCGAATTAGTCAGTGCATTTTTTCCATCATGTATCATTGTGCAATCAAAATATTTGATTGTACTTTTCTTTTGGTAATATTTCATTCATTTTATTTATAAAAGCCCTAAAGAGTCATTTACCTAATTCAACAACATTATTTAAAAAAAAAAAAAACTTTTTTCTTATAAAAATGTGTGTCCGTAAATCTTGCGTCAACTCTGTTACCGTACCATACTTTGACTTTAAATTAGTGGAATTATCTCCCACAACTATGTAAGATACATGAACTTAAATTTAATTTAATGCATTTAGCAGACGCTTTTATCCAAAGCGACTTACAGTGCATTCAGGATATACATTTTTTTATCAGTATGTGTGTTCCCTGGGAATTGAACCCACAACCTTTGCACGGCTAACGCAATGCTCTACCACTGAGCCACAGGAACATTAATACTATTAATTATAAGATATATAATATATAATTAATACAACACAGAAATGATGTCACTTTCCCTCACTGTTAAGATCTGAAGCACTGACAAGTCTATGTGCTCTCAATAAGTAAATATTTTAATCTAAAACATTCTTACACCAAGAGTTATTTTATAAAGTGTCAAATATGTTACCACAATATCAAAAGGAAAACAGATTGTTTTCATTGATCACACTTTGTGTTATTTAAAAGTCTTTTAATCGATGAAAAATAGTTGTTCGAAGTGGACGGTTCTGTGAAGACATAGGTATTTTTTTATTTTTAAGTTATGCATAGGTGAAATATTATCTCAGTTTCAAGTGATGGAATGTAAGGACTGTTTGTCTAATGAAATAAGAAGGATTTTTCCTGTTATGATTTATTGTTATTTCTACACATTGGCTAATTTGTCTGTAACAGAGTTGACAAACAATACCATCAAGACATCTGTTTTTTTCATTAAAAGCAAAAAAAAGTAAGTAACTTGTAAGATACTGAAAAAAAAAAATATGTTAGTGAAAAGTTTTTTTTTCTTAACTTTCTGCAATGCCAAATGTATCTCCTATCTCCAATTCACCCTCATGTTTATTCAACGAAGTCAAAGCCTTTTGGAAAATCTATTTGTGGCGGGCAGCGGGCACAAATCAATGTATGGCAAACAATTACATAGGCTACAGAAACTTAGCTTAAATAAATTATTAGAAATATATTACTGTGGTGCAGTATGATATACATAATACTACTACAACAATTATTAGAACTTTTGTTTAAAAGAATAATCACACAATACACTATTTATTTCATGTTTTAATTTTAATAGTAAACCCTTTGTTTGCCAAAAAAATAAAGAGTTTAACTCTCATTTTATTAAAAGATAAATTAAATTGATTTATGCCTTTTATGCCTTCGTACTGTAAATTAAAACTAACTGAAATTTCTAGTGTCACATAGGCCAAGACATTTCAATAGGCTATTGAACAAAGTGTGCCTGTAAAAGGCTATTAGTGTTATAGTTTCATGAAAATAGTTGCAGTCTTCTTAACAACTTCTACAATATAGCTATGAAGACAATTAAATTATTTACACTTATTATATA
>NW_015544236.1:329767-360488 GCF_001515605.1 Sinocyclocheilus anshuiensis
ATTCGAAAATGGTAAAACTCAACTGTTTAACTCTAGGGGAGTTGGAAAATGAGCCTATTTTCAAAAATAGTGGAGGGATCCTTTAACAAGCGGATTCTCCCGAAGACGTCAAACTGATGTCATCAGAGCGAGAACACCTTTCCAGAGCGGAAGAAGTTTTTGATTAAAGATTACAACGGCAGACAATTTTTTTTTACAGTGTATTGACTTGCATGGTTCAATTGTTCACCACAAGACAAGTAATGTGCACTAAAAAGTAAGTAGGGTCATTTTTTATTTCATGACAAATAATCATTTTCAATACCACTGGCAAACCTAACACATACTGTATACTGCCATACAGATATTTTAATATTTAAATTTTTTTTGTCCATCCATTTTTTTTCAAGGCAATCATTATTTCAAGCTTTGAAATTGGTTTAATCCAAGTCTTCTAAAAAAGACACATTTGCGTTATATGATAAACAGATTTTAATATAGGCTTTTATTTATATACGTATAAACATCGATCAATTACCATTACAAAAAGACAAATATCCCATTCCAAAACATTTCTAGCATAAACTTACATTCTAAAGAAATTAAAGTTCCATCTTTGATTGTTGAAAGACTTTCCGGTGCATTTCACTTACAGCCAATAAAATTTACAGTAGGATTTTCATCGATCAGATGTGGATCTATTCTGAATGGTTGATAACTTTTGACAAAGTTTAATCCAGGAGCAAAGATAAATAATTTCTACTTTAAAAGCACGGAGAGATCGCGATTGCACACAGTGCGCACAAGCAATATCGGAGTGAGAGGACAGGCAGTTAATTTGTATCAGTTAGGCCTATTTGAGAGCTCGCATCCAGTTTTCTGCGATTACGTGTTCTCATGTTACAATAAAGCGCTCGCCACATTATGATTAAAATTATGCGGAATACCTGCAATCCCGCAAAGATAAATAATTTCTACTTTAAAAGCACGGAGAGATCGCGATTGCACACAGTCTGCACACAAACAATGTCTGAGTGAGAGGACAGGCAGCTCATTTGTATAAGTTAGGCCTATTTGAGAGCTCGCATCCAGTTTTCTGCGATTACATGACTGTGTTCTCATGTTACAATAAAGCACTCGCCACATTTGCGTGGGAATTATTAAAGTTATGCGGTACACCTGCAATCCCACACGGATATTCAGACTCTGTAATCGACAGGAGGCGGATGCGTGTCAAACTCACTGTTGGAGAGGAAAGAGCTTGTGTCGGTGTATATTCGGTAGATACTGTGGAAAATGAGTAATGCAACCGAGTCAGATATTTCAGTATCGGCATCAAAATATTAATATTTATGATAACACTACCATGTAGTTTTCTCCAAACTTTGAGTCCATAAATTACACTGAGCTCGCTCACTGTCTGATCAGCTCTTCACCTGCTGTAGCGGCGGCTTTTCCCGGTTCAGAAATCAGGGCTTTTATTGGTCCGTTTACGATCGGATATTGGCTACTGAAGTGCCGTCAAAGTACCGTTTAAATATCAATTATAATTGTGGGCGTACTCAGTAACGAACTATGATTTAAAAGTAATGAAGTAGATTATTTTGCTTAATTTGTACTTGTTAAAGTACAAGTAAAAGTACAGCTTTAAAAATATACTCCAAAAAGTACAAGTACCCGAAAAAACTACTTAATTACAGTAACGTGAGTAGTTGTAATTCATTACCTCCACCACTGATTGTTTCCAACCACGTTTCAACCAGTGACTTCAATTGCAACCCCTGCTTTTCTCTTTCTGCTCTTTCTAAACATCACTGTCTTCATTTTGCAATAAGGTTTAAACTTAATCACTTAGAAAAGATACAATTAAATGAAAACTTACTTTGTAATATACATTTCATTGTTAGTCTCTTAAAGCTCTTTAAAAACTGTGAATGACTTCAGTTATCTTTTTTTTCACACTTTCATTTATCCCCTTTCAGTAAGCTAGTGGTGTCCATCAGTCAGCATTCCCTGCTGGTTTAGTTGATGACAGCAGAAAGCTTCACTGTGACTATTTCATGTTTACACATTTCTGTTCAGTGTCCGCATCAGCAGTACAAAAGTTATAGCTGCTTTGCCATTTCAGTCATTGTTAGCTGAAATAATTTTAAGAGACTCTGTAATTGCAATTGAAAGTGGCATAGTGAAAAGAGGAAACTTTCATCATTTTAGTATGATTTTGCAAGGAAACCACAGCTATCGTTGTCTTTTTTAGCTGGTGACATGAGAATGAAATTCTTAAGACTAATAATATAAATGAGAATCTAGAACATAGCACAACATTCTTGAACAGTTAAGGCAGGATTGTTCGGGCAGATGCTTTTAGTGGCATAAGGCCTTACTTGTATGAATGGAGAAAGCCAAAAAACACACACACACACACAATGTTGACATTAAGGATTTATTTGATAAATTCATAAAATAATATTTTCTTTTTGTATTCATTTATATTTTTTCCATTTGTATTTTTGTGCTTTCATTCTGCTTCAAGATAAGAAATTATGATGTTTGTGAAAGTTGCATTTTCTTTGAGCTCCTTATATATTAGGTGACTAATGTAGCATGTCAAAGGCTCTCAGTGTGTGTGTGTGTGCAGCACTAGAACTAAATAGTAGGAGGCAAATGGAGTTGCCATCACTCAAGTGATTAGACAGGCAAAGACTGTGCTTTGCTCTCAGCTGTTTTCCCTCGCCCTTAGGGGGGAATGTTGTATTGTTTTTGAAATATCAGAAGTGTAAGAGTAAATGATCGACTCATTATGAACACCTAGTGTTATAAATTCAAAATGATATGCCCACAGTAAGTAAATAAATAAATAAATAGTATAAAATTTAATTATATATCAAATAAATAATATAAAAAAGTTTAATGTCATGTGGAATTTGATTACTGTAGATTTAAAGGGGTCATATGATGCTTTTTTAAAGATCATTATTTTGTGTATTTGGTGTAACAGAATATGTTGACATGCTTTCATGTTCAAAAAACACATTATTTTTCAAAAACTGTACATTATTGTAGGTCCTCTATGCCCCGCCTCTCTCAAACGCTTCGTTTTCTACAAAGCCCCTCCTTCCGACAAGCGCAGTCTGCTCTGATTGGCCAGCTGAGCCAGTGCATTGTGATTGGCCGAACACCGCAAGCACTCGTCGGAAATGTAACGCCCCTTACCATAATCGCGAGCTTCATCTTTCAAAATAAATGTAAAGACAGTAAATAATATCATTAGTTTTATCATCAGTTCAAGCCCGAAAGGGGAACAGAGTCGCTTGACAGATACAGTGATGAAGCTGGTATGTGTTTGCAGTACACAAGCCACGGTTAAGACAGCTGAATCCACTGTGATGTAATGAGTTATTTTAGGAAGCCTGATTGTATGTCATTGAGACCTGGTTGTATGTCATTTGTGTATTCTTAGGCACAAAAGACAGAATATGTAATCAATAGAAGCTGTCAAAATTGAGTTTGAAAACATTGCTATCTAAAGTATTTTAATTATTTTGAGTACCAAAACATCAAACTTAACTAGAGTAAGCAGAGTAGATGCAGACCCCCCCACCCAATTTGCTTCATAGTTGGTGAATCTTAAAAATGTAACACTCTTTTTTTCCCCCTGTGCATTAATGCAAAGCTTCTCTGAAACAGTTTGTATTGTATAAAGTGGCGCATAAATAAATCTGACTTGACAATCATCATATAAAACTCTGTCACATAAAAAGGTCCAAGCCAAGATATATGCAAGTGTTCCAGCAGATTCAGCCAAGATGATTCAAGCCCTTTGCCATCAAGTTTTAGTTGGTACTTTTATGCATACTTTGATAGAGCTACTAGACGAAAGTAGTGGTCAGCTTAGCTTTTAGGAGGTATTTTATTGTCACTCCTGGAGAAATAGTTGGTCCAGATGTTTTGTAGCAAGAGTGGTGGTGAAAACAAAAGATGGTATCTTTGTATTGATTACTGTTTCCATTGAAAGGACTGCAAAAGTATTCAGTGCACAAATGGTTTTCCATCTTGGATTTATCTAGCATCTCTAAATTGTGTGTTCACCAAAGTGGTTTTAGCCAGGTGAAAACGAAAAGTGCTTTAGCTGACCCATGGCAAACAAAGTGTAATGTTTCATGTTAATAATGTAATGGTCCAGGATGACATCTGGTACTGATGTGGATACTATGAGACCAGAAATATTAACTTATTTTTGGACAAAGCTTCCAATTTCAGGGCTGTCCCACAAAACATAGGACGAGTGTATACCCGAACTGTGATTGAATGGCTGAGTAAAAATGAGTCTTTTTGGCTTTTCAATGTTTCAGGTATGATTATATGGTGCTAGTGTTTCCATCTGATTTTCAGGAACACTTGCACCAGTTGGAGATGGTCGAAGAGCAAGGACTGAAATAAAAAAAAAGTAATAAATTAAGCACCATTTGGTGTCCTTTGGCTATACATTTGGTCTATGCAAATCATTATAAAAAATCTCCTAAGTATGATGCCCCTGTGATGTCTGACACTGACATTGCGGTAGGACTTTTCAAATGGAAGATGTACAGATAACATACTGTAGGCAGTCCATTCATCAGTCACATATGAGGTCAAGTTTATGAACTTTCAAATAACGTCACACAGATACAAGTGATTTATTTACTGAGCATCAGTATCATGCTCAACCAGACCTTAGTAAACTAGTAAGTTATTCATTACACAGTGTGCTTTATCTCAATAAGATCAAGGAGATCCTAATTGTAGTTTTTAAACTTTATAAATCTAATTTAGAGGTAAGGCTTCTTGCAAGATGTACTATTTATGATATGGGTGACTCCATACCCTTGAGAAATTGTGGTTATTTGTTTGCGATCTTGATATTTAACTTTTCTAACAGCCTGCTGTAGTTCAGAGCAGTGTTATGTGAATCATGTTTTTCTCTTTTCATGTATTATTTAAAGTGAAAGATTCTCTGCTAATATACAGTAACTATTTTGAGTGAAATGCAGTAGGAGTAGCAAGTGTGAGTGGACTGCTCACAGCTGACCTGGGGGTTCACCTTTTGTTTAGCACATATTCCAGTGCGCTTTTGACCCCTGACTGGTCTTCAAAGCAAGCAAAGCGAGCTTCCAAACTTGTCAAGAGTAGCTAATATTAAGAATATAACTATGCTATCACTGATTCTTGAGAAGTGGGACAAACCAGGGTGCAAAATTGAAAAAAATAAAACCTTGTACTCAGACAAATTAAACTACATTTATGTATCTTATATGTACTAAGCTACTGAGCTATGATTTGATGCAACATTCATTTTAATTCATTTTAATGAATGTCTGAAGGTGTTGACAAAAAGTGGGAACACAACTTTGAAATCTTATGAAACATGCATTTGTCACTGAAAAACAACCTTGCTTTGATATGAGATATTAAGTGTTGCTTTTGATAAAACAAGCTCTTTTTCATCATTAAAAACATTTTTTATCCATTTTATAGCATATGAATGATTGAACCCTTCTCTGTGGACACACTGTTTTAGATGTGGTGAGAAGACAAGTGTCATAGATTTGATCGAATAATTATAAAATTCAACTGAAGGGGATCATTGTGTTAAATACATTCTATTAGTAATCCCCCATAACATTTACAATTGAAAATATTTTCATTTTTAAACCTAATAGCAGTTACAATTGTTGGACATGTTTTGTCCCATGTCTCAAGAATCAGTGCTATATCATGTTTTTCACCTTTTGAAATGTCTATGTTAATGTTATAAAGCTTCTGAGAAAGAAATGATATGTTTCTGTATATAAAGCATGAAGCACACAGGAGTGGTTAATGATGTGGTTACATTTCATTTGTTAAGGAGTCAGTGTTTTAGAGCAAATAGTCATAAACAAATCGTAAATGAAAACAGAGGAAAAACTACTCAAATGGTCTTTAATTTCAGTGAAAGAGCTGGAATGACAATGTTGAAAAAGTTAAATGATTCAGTGACTCTCTTGCACAAAACTGTATTTATTTGACCTAATTCAGCTTTATTTTATGCAAAGGTTTGAACAAAAACAAACAAACAAAAAATAAATAAGGTGCCACCCTGAAGGTCTATAGCAGGGGTGTCCAAACCTGCTCCTGGAGGGCCACTGTTCTGCAGTTTAGCTGTTGTTTAGCTTCAACCCTAATTAAACACACCTGATCCAGTTAATCAAGGTTTTCAGACTAACTAAAAGACAAGTGTGTTGGAGCTAAACTCTGCTGGGCATTGGCCCTCCAGGAGCAGAATTGGACACCCATAGTCTGACATCACAAACCTAGATAAACCCCGCCCTCGGGAAAAGGCAGCAAAGGGGGCGAGGCCATGCTGCACTGCTTTAGAGAAGAGGAAGAGAAACTCTCTCTCTCTCTCTATATCTCTCGTTCAGCTCAGAAGCATTAAACATGGACGTGCGTGCTTAAGCCATGCTTGCACAGGTTCTGCACGATCCTCTTCAATAATATCCTCTGCTTCTCAATCGGGCTCAAACTGATAAGCGATATTAACAAAGCAGTTGTTTACAATACAACCGGAGCGCATGCCGCTGAGGTGAGAGGCGGGACGTTTAGACGCGCACTAGAGGCGGTTTAGCCAATCACAACACACTGGGCTAAAATATGATTATAAGTTGATCCCCTGTCATTTGAGATGTAACTTAAAGCTTAAAGAGTTAGGAATAAGTACATAAAATGATTTATTTGCCAAATGGCAGTAATTTTCTTTAAATCTACCAGTTGCGGAAGCTTCCGGATTCACAGCAGCTCTGGCCTCTCCGCTCTACTGCTATGACTCGTCGTTCTCAGTGGTTTGCTGTCATGCGGCTGATTTCATACACGAGGTAAGCTGTCCGCGAAGCGCTCGCCCAAGTGGAAAAATATGCTGTTGATGTCAGATCTCAATTGTCGAAAATCACAGTGTTTGATGCAAAACTAACTCGACTAAATCAAAAGAAAAAAAAGGCTGTAACTGTATATTTTTGTTTTCTCAAGCAAAGCAAATTTTAAAAGTCCACTGAAAACATATCTTCCAACATTTTTGGTCATAGTTAACGTGTTGAAGATAGACGTTATTGTCAACATGCCTAAGTGGTAAATAATAATAATACAAAAATGTTTATAAAAGCAAACATCAGGAAAAGAAGTAAACAATAAAATCCTCAGAACATTTGGCACATTCTGAAGATTTTATTTTTACCTTTGTTTTCCGTAAGCTTGTGTCACTTACAAGTCCTTCTCTGATTTTATTGTTGTTTGAAATATTGCAACGTTACTTTGCAATATTTTAAAGAATTATTATTTTGCGTATTTTGCATGGTCTGTTATTGGAGTAGTGTCACCCGGGTGGGAGTTTTAACCTTATCACTCAGCATACCCAGTTAAAAAAGTCACCACTCGCCACTGGTACACAGACAAAGAACTAACCACATGTGACATTTCCAACGTAATTACGTAATGCGGAAAGCATACGCATTGCAGAGCTAGTGTAAGATGAGCATTTGTGGTTAAAAAGTATATAAATTGTTTTGTTTTTTTTAGAAAATGACCAATTGTTTCACTAGGTAAGACCCTTATTCCTCAGCTGGGATCGTGTAGAGCCCTTTGAAGCTGCATTGAAACTGCAATTTGGACCTTCAACCTTATTGGCTGCCATTGAAGTCCTCTATATGGAGAAAAATCCTGGAATGTTTTCCTCAAATACCTTAATTTCTTTGGGACTGAAGAAAGAAAGACATCTTGGATGACATGGGGGTGAGTAAATTATCAGGACATTTGTATTCTGGAATGAACTACTCCTTTAATTTTGAGACCACTCCCTCCCTCCATCAAAGAAACTCTTCTCACGCGGGAGAAACATGGATATAAGCTTGTGTGTGTGTGGAAACCCACAGCTTCTGAAGTGTGGAGGGAGTATTATTGAAGAGTTTTCTGTTTCAGGTACAGTGCCATATGTTCAATGAATTCCACTGTTTAATGACACTTCGAATGGGTCTGATTTGGGTCTGCTCTGTTGAGCAGATGTACAGGTTCCAGTCTCTGTTTGAATCTATTACACCTATAGGAACATTCTATTGACACTGCAGAATCTCACATTTATCTAGAGGAAGGACGGCATTTAATGATTTAACTTTTAAACCAAGTAACATATTAATGCATATATTTTGCCTTTAATACATGTATAGTGTGGTAACTCTATAAGATGTTACAGAGGTCTAGTGTTGGTTTTTACCGCCACACCACAATCTGGCCAACCAAAACATCAGATTCTCATGCAGGGAACCATCCCAAAAAAAAGCAACTGCAAACGCTAATTCAATTTACCTGACCCTTCTCTGAGTTACATTATAATCAATTTGCAATTTAAGAACAGCCAAATCTGTTAACTAGGCCAGTGTAACTAATTTATGTTTTTAAGCCATGTTACTGCTATTGTGTGCTTCTGATGCTAGCGACCGACAGCATGGAATAACATCGCTGGAGGGGCCTGGTCTCGCCTGGGGTGCCAAATGACCACACAAGCACTGCACGCAAGTTAATAGCTCAATTAAAATCTAGCCAACATGTACTTTAAATTACTAGTTTAAAAATGAGCCATATTTTTGTCATGTAACATGCCATGGTGCAACACATTTCTGAAAAGTTAATGCTGTTCTACGTTGACTATGTTCTGTTAAGTGTTCACAAAAAAATAGTTCTCTTCTCGTGTGACATTTTTGGATATTTGACTTGAATAATAAACAAAAGGTTGGAATGGTTGTGGTTGCACTGCAAAAAATGTTTTTCTTACTTAGATTTTTTTGTCTTGTTTCCAACCAAAATATCTAAAAATTCTTAAATCAAGAAGGATTTTCTAGACAAGTAAAAATTATTGTCTTGTTTTCAGAAAAAATAAAAAATTCAAAATGAAGTGAGTTTTTACTTAGAACAAGCAAAATAATCTGCCAATGGGGTAAGCAAAATAATCTTACTTCAAACAGAAAACAAGATTATTTTGTTTACCCCATTGGCAGATTATTTTGCTTGTTTCAAGCAAAAACTCACTTAATTTTGACTTGTTTTTTTTTTCTGAAAACAAGATGATAATTTTTACTTGTCTAGAAAATCCTTCTTGATTTAAGACAAAAAATCTAAGTAAGAAAAGCATTTTTGCAGTGTGGCCGTCGTTGCCTGAGTCACTGTTATAATGTGAGGTAATTGTCTGTAAAAACAGAACAACACATGAGCAACTAACCAGAAATCTGAGCCTCTCAAAATGTGCTTGAGTGCTCCCTGGAATATCAATTTTTGAAAGTACCCTCTTCTCCCCCAATATGTATGAAAATGAGTCATTCCTTGAAAAAAAATACAATAAATAAAAACCTTGCAGAAACTGAGTCACCTTCAGTTGAACACACCCAATCTGTATTTATACAGCGTACATACTCTTTCAAAATGACTTCATAAAAAATGATGAATGGATAAATGAAGAAAAGAATACTATTTAACAGAGCAAGGATCATCAGCAATAACTAACATATTAATAGAAACAGTATTGGTCCATTCGACATCAACAAAGGCAGTAGAGAATAAGGAGATTACTTCATCCTCGCTTTTACAGCACTGACTGTGAAAAGCAGGGAAATTGATTTGTCAAATAAAAGGAAATTAAAAACCTGTAATGACAGGGAACCCATAATGTCTTAAACAAAGAAACTATCAGAAACAAAATGACAGACCCATTTAAAATACAAATTAATGGAAAAACTTGCAGAAATGTGACATGGCAAAAAAACAAAACAAAACAAAAAACAGACTCTCTGGCAGTATTGATGCTAAATTATCATCTTTTCCCCCCTCATTTGTCCTCTGTAGTGCCATCATGAAGCAGTCTGTACAGCAATGAAATTAACAGAGAAAAGATTAGATATTCAGCAGCTGTCAGTTTTATAGTTTTCAAATAAATGTATTTTATGAGGCATGTGTGTAACATCAAGATACAATTGAAATAATCTGAATAAATGCCTTAGCTAACAGTGAATATCCTGGCCTACCATGTGCAAAACACTGATAAGAGCATACATCCAGTGTGTGTGTGTGTGTGTGTGTGTGTGTGTTTGGACAGACCCAGTTCATTATCTACAGTACACAACATTTAGGACTGATGACGGCAATGGCTAAGAGTATGGCTGCTTAAAATGTGATTTAGATTTGACAAATATATTGCATACACCTACATAACTATATTATAACATTTTGTGATTAAGAGCTTGTAATAATAATAATAATTATTATTATTATTATGATGATGATGATGATGATGATGATGATGATGATAATTTTTTAAAAGTACCAATGTTGAATTTTGAGTCTTTGTTATTAGGCTTCTAGGCTTTGCTCTTTGTGAAAAACAGATTTACAATTATAGTTTGAGCACTGCCTGAAGTAAATTACTTCCAACACATCTGTCATTGGTTCAGGACTGAAGACTCCAGGGAGAGACTCTGACATGAAGCCTCCTCCAAATGTCTCGTCCCTGATCAACCCCCTACCCAGACTAGTTTTAACATGCCAATTGGATCCACAAGCACAAGCTATTATATCACAGCGGTAGTATATGCGGCCCACAGGGTATGTCAGAATATGGAAATCTACAATGTAGCCTCTGGGCTTGATCACATGGATATCAGTTAGATATCAAATAAATGAGGAACAGCTTTCCAATAAAATTACATTTGTGATTGCTGTTTTTTGCTGTTAGCGTGCTTTCAATAATTGAGTTTTATCATCAGAGATGGTAAATAAATCATTTGTTTATTTGTTCGATTTGACAATCAGAACTAGTTTAATAATGGAGCTCCATTGGGACTATTAAAGGGTTAATCGCTGAAGGAGATTAATTATCCTCTTTGGACAGAATCCATCAGGGCATCTATTAATCCAAGAATAGGTCAAAGGAAACCAGTATGTGTAAGCTTCCTTCTCTCCTGTGCATAATCTCCCAGACTGTGAAATGTGAGCAATGTTATACCACATTAAATAATAATAACAAGAATAATAAACTGCTGATTTTTAATAATGCTATTTCCACTTAAATGTCTATCAGAGGTTGTTTTTTTTTTATCTAAAAATATGTCTGTATTTAAGCGTACAGTCTTAGGTTTGAGCACCTTTATTCTGGCCAAATGTAATCTCACATTTGGACAAGCACCAAATAATTATTGACACGAGACGGCACACATTATAATCTATAGTACTTTATTTTTTTTTAATCAGATAACACATGGCAATCATGCTTTTATATAACACCATCTAAATACATTTATTATATATATTTATATATATATATTTTTTTTTTACATATCAATACTTTACATTAGGCCCAAACAGTTAGAAATATACAAAACAATATTTTCTTTGACTAGACATTATCTATTCTCTTATAATCTTCCATCATTGTTATTCATTTGTTATTATTACTATTCTTTTTTTACATTTCAGAAAGATATGTGCTTTATATAGTTTCTGAGATCGATGCATTATTGCAGTAAACAGCAAATAATATAAGGTTCATCAACAAGACAAAAACCTCAAAACGGACATTCACATGTACTTTTACACGGTACAGTTTTACAACATTGTTTCAGAGAGAAATCTGATGAATGGTAAATTTATACAATTTCACGAAAAACTCTTATTGATTGCACATTTTTTCATCAGACGTCTTGCAGAGAATAAATTGACTAATTAATCCAGATCTCTGTCACATGTAGCTGCCACAGAAGCAAACTAGCAGTGCTCTTTTTCGGATACCTTTGTGGCTTGTCAACTTAAAGCTCTGTGCTTTTCACCAGTGGCATTTTAAAAACTAAAACAGTGGAAATAAAACAGTCATTTCTCTCTGTCTCTCACACAGACACACACACACATGCACACGTATATCCCTTTATATGATTTCAGGTAAATTATTTATTGCCCATCTAGTCTGTAGATTTAAAAAGAAAACAGCATAATTTCTCCTTGACATATTTTCATTCGAACAACGTCTCTTTCATTTTTTTGACACAGAGTGCTGGTTTGTCAATGATGTCTGACAAAATGACCCTAGAAACCATGGCAACAGACTATAGCTTTTGCTCAGAAGTGATTATTTGCTGAAGGTTGCTCACAGCTATAATCGTTTTTGATCCAGGAGAGCAAATTTTGGTCACTTTCGCCATTTTTCCTGAGCAGTGGCATGCAAATGTGGTGAGCAGGATTAACAGTGGTCTCACGGGGTACGTCTGCCCCCAAAAATGACTTTTCGGACCCTGTGCAGTGATACGGTGCGACGTAAAACAGTTTTTCAGATCTGTCAGTAGCATAAACATGAATTTGGTCCTTCTTACTCTTACATAGAAAACGTGTACTAAAATGATCCTAAAAAACACATACAAAGTTATTTTGTCTTAGAAAATAAAAAAAGGAAAAAAATAGTAACAGTCTTTTTTGATGTCAATTGGCACCCGCGGCTGGTAATTCATCGCTGCCTGGGGCGTTTGTAAACCAAATCCATACTGGTCTTGTGCTTTTCAGGGTTTGCCCGAGGGCTAAACAGGAGAAGGGCTATTTGAAACGGTAGAGTCTTGAAAAGTGTCGTCTGGCTACGTAACCGTATCCAAGGTTCATCTTGCCCCGTTGCACGCTCCCATATTCTCGCTCCCTGCTTTTATATAGATATATGAATGTGTATATATATATATTTTTTTTTCAGATACAATCAGATACAATTCGATTCTAACCTACAACTGCATTTTTAATACATTAATTACATGTAATATCAAATTAACACGGTGGTGTTGAAATTACATTGGGATGCCAAATCTTGAATTATCACTTAAATGATATCCTCTGGTTACACCGTGACCCTTTCTTCTTCTTCTTCTTTTTCTTTTTCTTTTTTAGAAAGACTAATATGTTGCATATGAAATATAGATTAACCCTAGAACATTGCTGGACAGATTTTTTTTGACCCTATGTATATATGTACCAAAACAATTGAAACTGTAATCAGGTTGGTTTTCCCTCGGAGGTAGGTGAATATACTCTAGTCATGGAAGTCCTTGGTTGTGATCAACCGTGATTACTCTTTTATTCTCTCTCTGAACGTTGACCTTTGATAATTCGGGGTGAAGCAGGGGGAGGGCGGTTAGATGTAGGCCTCGTCATTGGCTGGAGTGGGGTTTTCAGGTTGCTGTTCTGGCCCGTTCTCTTGAGTCCGAACCACCGTCATGGGCTGAGTCATTATCCGAAGGCGCTGCGAAAGGGAAGGAAAATCATCAGCTGCCATTCCAGCTCAGACAAACTATTCTTGCTGAGCAAAGAAAGTATAAAAGCATGAAAGCACAAATCACGGCCCTTGATTGGTACAATTAGGAAATCAAGATGCAATCGAAACCAAATCCAAACTTTTGCGTCCCTGCTGGGAACCTGTGATTCAAGTCTGTCAGGGATTATTACAAGCTACATCCACGCTAGTCACGCTGAATTGGGATTGGGGCTCTTTGTTCCTAATTACTAGTCTCAGAAACATGATTCAGTGATAGAGAGGTACGCTTCGTGCGGCGAAAAATACTCCTGTGAAAAAAACTCCTGTCTAATTCGTTCAAATCAGTCCAAGTCACTGATTGCATGCTCAAATGGCAAGAACGGAAGACTAATTGATGCAATTAGAATGAATCCAATGGCCACGAAATAGGAACAGTGCATGCTTCACCCCATGCTGAAACATCTGCATTAATAATGCACACAATCTAAATCAATTACTCTGTCGTCAGTGGAGATACTTTCATGTTCCCTGACAGATGCACCTGAGGCTATGAGGAAAATGCAAGAGTTACCTCTTTATATGAGCCCTTCAGGGTGAGGAACATGTAGCCCATGTATCCTGGGATAAGAACCATGGACGACAGGGCCATGCACCAGCCTATACCTTGCCCCCAATTTGGGAACACGTAATTCTTCATTTTAAGCGGGACCATCTGAAAGGCGCTGAAGAGGAACACACCCTACGACAGAAGGAACAAATAGTCAGCCTGTGTTTCCACCTTAGGAATGCTTCAAGTACATAAAGACACCATAAAACCACCTACCCCCACAATCAGAGGGGTGAATGCGACCCAGCACAGCTTCCACCAAATGCAGGGCTTGTATCCAATCATCTCCTCAATATTGCCGTAGAATTTATTGACACCTGCGGTAGGCACAGAATAAAAATCACGGGGAGGGTCATACGCTACTGCAAAACAATGCACGAGCGGTTCGCCGAGGATTATTGCCGAGTGGAGGCCTGCTATATGTGCGCCCCTTCATAAATGCAAATAGAGAATCATGCAGTAGTTTGCATAATCAAGCCTGCCATGCACAACAATTAAAATTCAACAGGTTCATATTCATTCAGATCAACTGAGTGTAGAAATGAGTCTGACAGCGAGATTAGCATGAATTATAAAGATCTTTGATAATAATTAGCATGCGTTATGCGTTATGTCTGGATGTGAAGAATAAAAAGCGAATGAATTAATACCTACAAAATCTATAAGCGAAGCATCAGCTTTCTTTTTCACCTCATTGATTTCACTAATTCACTTTAAATGATCATGTGGTGTGAAACAAAATTTTGCATGTATTAATTTAATTAATATGAGGTCATAAATACAGCATGCAATTTATTTTTTAAATATTTTGTTTGAAATGCATGCTAAATGTCACGCCACAGGACACTGCAGGCAACATCGACTTCTCAGCAATTTAATATCTGCTTGGAAAAGGAAATTTACCGAATTATTAGACGAAGTTGCATATTTACCATAGAACCAGGATATGGAGATGCATTCAAAGAACACCAGGAACAGCAGACACATTCCACTGGCAGAATAGTAGTCAAACAGTTTGAACACATAGAGGCCACCCTGTCGAGAAAAGGATTGCCATGATTAGCGAGAGATGTGGTTCATTTACATTGGTTTCGAAAACCAGCTCTTTCATCTCGTTAGCTGTGTTTGGGTTTAAAGGCATGGTAGCAGCAATGAGCATTAGCGAAACTAGCTTTCTCTTCCCTGCTGTGAGTCACAAGATTGGCCTGAAAAGTATGTTGTATTTGGGTTAGGATTATATATAATTGCATATCCAATGGTTCAAATGGTTGTGAGCATCTCCGTGATTTGCTATATTACCACAAGCACTTGTGCTCTTTATTAAGGTCAAGATGAAATGATGTTTTACTTCTGTGATGTGAAATATTTCTAAGTTAAACTGCTTCCGCGGAAAGGAAAACAAATCAAATACAAATGAATTGGATCATGAAAAGGGTCAAGTGACTGTAAGATGCACTGATGAATGGTGTGGAATGACACCATATACACGGTCTCACCCAAGACACACCCAAAACATCTCATGCCATCATTTTCCTGTGCGTAATCTAGTCGATTTACTTTTATTTTTATTTATTTACTGCATTATCTGTTAAGTAATAGTTGGAATTCATTTTTTTTCTCCTGCAGTGTCCAAGTCTTCTCTAGCTTTTATATAACAGTGTGAGGTTATATAGTGGTTGAACACTCCATAGTCATTACATATCCCAGCAAAAACACTCAAACGTTTCTGTCCTCTGAGGTGAGTCTACAAGAGCTCGTATTCCACTCTTTGTATGTATCTTTACCATATATTCCATTACATACAGAGCTTTAGAATAAAATCGTGATCAGCCTCCATCTCTTTTCATGGGGTGATGTGAAATCCATAGAAAGGTGAGGAGTATGTGTGCATTTACCTGTGTGATGTTTGACAGGCCAATCAAATAAGACACGAGGCAGACAACAGCGATAAAGATCTCTCGTCTTCCTCGTAGCAAGCGGGGGAACTCGTCAACGAGAGCAGTGATGAATCCCTCCACCGTTATCCCAGCTCGTATTCCACTCTTTGTATGTATCTTTACCATATATTCCATTACATACAGAGCTTTAGAATAAAATCGTGATCAGCCTCCATCTCTTTTCATGGGGTGATGTGAAATCCATAGAAAGGTGAGGAGTATGTGTGCATTTACCTGTGTGATGTTTGACAGGCCAATCAAATAAGACACGAGGCAGACAACAGCGATAAAGATCTCTCGTCTTCCTCGTAGCAAGCGGGGGAACTCGTCAACGAGAGCAGTGATGAATCCCTCCACCGTACAGAACTACACAGCATAAAAAAAGCATTTATTTCGAAAGATATACAGTATATGATAATTAAAAGACAAACACTAAAAGGATATCTAAATGGACTGGTTGTATTCAAGTCAGAAATACTGGCTGAATTTGGAATAGCATGCCACTGTATATGCTATTCTGAATTCAGCCGTATATTTAATACCTGGATCGACATACTATTACTACACAAATATGGATGCCTGAAGACACACGCATGCATGTTTGAAACATGCTCTTTACCTGACTGTCAATGCCAAGCATAAGCAACATGGAGAAAAACAGGATTGCCCAGAGCGGTGAGATGGGCAGCTGTGTGACCGCCTCTGGGTAGGCTAAGAATGCCAGCCCTGGCCCTGAGATCAAAACAGGTTTACTTAGCTTTAGAATATCTGTATTATGGCATAGACACAAATAAATGTAATATGTTATTTGAACAATAAAGCTCTAATGTCTAATTTCAGTGTTGGTCACTTTTATGCATAGCACAGATTGTAAACCTCAAATCAAATATTATTTGATTTTTGTTTTATTTACTTACAACTTATGTTATCTGAGATTTGTAATATTAGCAACCCTGTTACCAAAAACCCTAAAATAAGCAAGATGCATTTTTTTAATAATTACTGTGGTAGCAGCTTTGATGGTTGATGTAGCCACCTCTCTATGTCATACATTTAAGAGATTGCACAAAGTATAGTAGTAGGTCTTCATCCAGTGATCAGACTGAAATCCATCATAATTACCTGATGCAGCCACGTCTGCTATGGGCCGCTGTGTGATGTGGGCCATGAAACCTACGATAGAGAAAATGACGAATCCAGCGAACATACTGGTGAAGGAATTGATGCAGCAGACGATGATAGAATCTCTGAGAAGCAGACGAGAGCATGTAATTGTTTAGTGATCCATCATTATTTATCCTATTATCTACTCTATGTGATGTATTGAGAGTGACGAGGAAGCATTTTTTTGTAGGCAAAAACGCTTGGCTGTTTTGAAATACAAAATTTTCACGCATGTGACTGATTAACGATGCATATTAAGGGTAACATTTGAACGCCCTTTAATAAATCTTACAGTTGCTGCATACTTGTAAACATTATTGTTGAAAGGGTTGTAGCTCCCAAGGGCGATCAGAGAGCCCAGGCCCAGACCGTAAGAGAAGAAGATCTGAGTGGCTGCATCAAGCCACACCTACGAGAAAAGACGAGACATGGTAGAAATTCACCAAATTATACGCCTGCAAACACATCTATTACCGTATGATAATTACAAAGCGCTCTACCTCTGATTCTTTCAGCTTGCTGAACTCAGGCGTGATATAGAACAAAATGCCCTCTTTCGCTCCAGGCAGCGTCACTCCACGGATGAACAGAATAAACAGCATGAAGTATGGGTATGTTGCTGAGAAATATACCACCTGAAAGACATATCAACAGCCTTAAGAAATGCTTTGATATTATGCGACACTGCGCCGTGATTCTGTCTGAAAAACAACAATTGGGAAGCTCTGTGAAAGTATGACAGACTTTCATTATTTAGGAGATTCTGATCCCAAAGCCTTGATTTCGAATATTCAGAGCTTTATTGAATTTCTGAATTTGTTAAAAACAAATAGCATGGCCGAATGTCATATTGTGACGTGCAAGGACATTCTTACCTTTCCAGTCCAGCCTACACCCTTCCAGATACAAAAATAGACCAGAACCCAGGCAATGGCCAGTGTTATTGCTAGTGGCAGTCTTATCTCTCCTGGCTTATCCAAACCCTCAGTCAGTTGATGCATGTTACGTCTGAGTGAGAAAGGGGAACAAACATTATTAGAGAACGTAGATGTAGAATTTACGTAGAATATTATTAGAGAACGTAGAATATCTGTCAGCTCATGTAACTCATGTAAACAGTTTGAAATAGAGCCTGTCTAATTGCCGATGCAAAGCATTCAGCTAGGGTTGCTTGCCAAAAATAGCACAATAGCTGCATTTTTGTGAAACAACAGTGGTTCTTTTACACAGCCGAGGACAAAAGGAATGTGTTTGTATGTTGCTAGAATACGAAATTCCAGAGTGTTTCGAAAAAAGAAACAAAAAAAACAGTCTGCCCTTACTCCCAGAACTCCTGGACGGCGCTTGTCATATTGACGGTGTTTGCCATGCTGTAGTTGGAGAAACATTTGTCTGTATTCCAAGGGTTGTCACAAGATTTCCAGGGGAGCTCCTGAAACAGGACATTTCAAACAGGACAATACCTGAGACAGTGCTTCAAGAATCTAGGCAACAGTCACTGGTATTTTAGCAATTTCACATTTGACACCTAAAGTGGAAAACGTGTACTTACTGTGGTGAATGAGTTATACAGGTAGTAAATTGCCCAAGCGATTATGACTATGTAGTAAATGTTAAGCCAGAAGGACAGGACTGCTGCTGCCAGCCCAACACCTACGGAGACATGTGCGCTAAAATAACTCAATCTTTCAGATCATTTTTTTGGCAAGGACACAGTACGACTGCGCTATAATGCAGTGACACCATAATTTACACGCTTCTAAAAAAGAGCATGGAGTAATTCATCTGAGGGTTATTTGTGGTTCTTGATTACCTTTGAACATAGGGGCCAGTTTCCACACTCCAAGACCCCCAATGGACGTGTACTGACCGAGGGAAGTTTCCAGAAGGAACAACGGGACCCCAGCAAATATGAGGGTCAAAAAGTAAGGAATCAAGAACGCCCCTATACAGACAGAAGAGTAACATGATGAGACATATTCAAATATGTATCCGATTTTAAAATCCACGCTTCCAGTGCGCTTCCAATGATTGCGCACTTCGCGCGTATCCTGGACAAAAAGCGTAGCCTAGTTTGTAGCTTATTCAATCTGCAGAGTGATTTTCGTTCATTACGAAATCGTATTTATTTATTTATTAATGTATTTATCCTTTTATTAAGAGGGGGAAATGCATGGTAAAAACAACCGGGATGTTTCTTTACCTCCTCCGTTTTTTCCACATAGATAGGGAAATCTCCAGACATTGCCAAGTCCAATGGCATAGCCAACACAAGACAGAAGAAAGTCAAATTTTCCCTGCCATGTTTCTCTGTCGGGAAGTTCCCTTTTCGTCTGAACTTTCACCACCAGAGTTTTTGGTTTGTCATTGGCGGTGGGCGCTTCGTTCAGCTCTGTTAAAACGTGTCCATCGGATGCTTTCGTGCCGTTCGTGGCCATGTCTCTGGGTTTGGTCCTGGCAGTCGGACGGGAGAGTTCAGCACCGGTCCACGTAGACAGCAGCTTCGCGGTTCGGGTAACCAACGACTAGAGTCAAAAAACGCCAAAGAAGCTTGACACTGACCTGGAAACCATTGAGACAAAGCGAGTTTAGATATACACATTATTTCACCTGTGCTTGATGTTCGTCAAATGCATTCGATGTCAATTCATCAACACAATAATAACGTAATAAAAAAGATTAAATTAAACAAGATACAAATATCCAATAAAATAAAATACTAATTGGCGCACGTGTGATGGGCATAAAAAGCTCAGGCAAAACGCGTCTGTCCACATTTCTTTATTTTAAATAACTGAACGAACCGATTTTGTACATTTCTGTTATCTAAAACTTTAAGGGTGACTGTGGTTTATTGCAGAATAGTTTGCTGAATGGCAAAGCATTTGCATTTCTTACTCTATTTAAATTATTCAACGGGTGAAGTTTAGATAATTTTCTCTCGGATCCTAATCATAGATCTCATTTTGGTTATGTCAGACAGTTCGAATAAGCTCGTCAGGTTATTATTTGTCGTTTACATCCAGGTAAAATCAGCAAAGGTCCGAGCGCTCGAAGCCTTTGCGCGCGCCGTCAGTGAGAAATGCGGGGTCAAAAAGTCGCGCAAAACTGCCAACACGCAGATTATTACGGAAGCTTTTTAGCAGGATAAATGAATGCTTGACGAGTGCGAGACTAACATATCGATAAAAACGCAAAATAAATAAATCCCACTAGCATGCACAATAGTGTTGTAGACTGTTGAGTCTGATAAGCGAGCACAAACATCGCGTTTGACTGAAGTCCAGCGTTAAAACAGTTCGTTTTAGATGTTTAACTTTCAAACAACTATGCAGGAGCCTTTTCCATGCATATTAAAACTACGAAGACAAACGCATTCTTGTTTTATATCAGTCAAATGTGATCTACTTACACTGGAACAGTTTTCCTGCCAGTTTGGTTGTGGCGGGGCGTATCCGTTGGTTCCTCTCCAAATCAGACACTTGGAATTTTACTTTTCCAAACCCGTGCAAAATGTTTCCATGAAGTCAAGTGAAGCAAACAGCTATCCTGAGGGGTAAGGTGAAGGAGGGTCTGGTTGCCTGGTGCTGTCCAATTCTGTGGTGCTGAAGGACAGGGGGAAAGAGCCAGAGACACGAGCAGCTCCGTCTACCATGAGCGTCCAGAGATGTTAAGAAGCACAGACCGTCACTCTCAATGTCAGCTCAAAGTCGACCCTCCCCGAACACAACATCTCCACCACTGAGATCCCAGACACTGGGCACATTCTCTTCTCAGCGCTTTTTATATGCTTTGTATATGACTTCTTCTTGTTTTTTTTTTTTCAATTGGTCTTTGCGTGACACAGCTCATGTGTTTTATCAGATGACTGACACTGCCCCACTCACTGCAATTACTTTTTGCTAATCATTTATTCATTCATCTATTTTATTTGTAATCTATTTTATTTTAATAAGTCTGTGAATGTGGAATTGCAGACCAAAGTACACCAAAATACAAGTAGGTGTAGCTTGCAGTATGTTGTAGGATGTTGCAATTTTAAAGCACAGTCTCTTGTTATTAAATGAATTTGCTGGATAAAATAACTTTGTGCTTGTCACATCCGGCTGATATATTGGCCAGGCTGGTTCGTTTTTAGATCATCAGCATTGACCAATGCATAGACATGATTTTTTTGTTTTGAATGGTTTGTTTTTAATTTAATTTTTAATTGTTTGTTTTAAATTTTTGTTTTTAAAAGAGTTACTATGGTGTAAAATAAGTTTTAGCAAAGTTGGCAGAAATCTCAGCACATTTGCTTTCATTTAATTATGAGATACTGACATTCTATCAGTCACTGGACACTCTGCTATCTACATATCAGAATGACTGAATAAATAAATAAATAAATACAACAAAATGACATCAGTAGCATTTATATAACACATCCATTTTCTATTATTCTTTATTTTGTTTTTAATTTTTTGCATGTGTGTGAGAGATCATGTGTTTTATCAGATGACTGTCACTCTCACTTGTATTACTTTTTGCAAATCATTTATCTATTTTAATTGTGGAACAATGTGTGTTTGTGTGTGTGTGTGTGTGTGTGTGTGTGTGTGTGCATGCTTCTGTGTGTGATTTAATTATGCACACCAGCAATAAGTATTTATAAGCATGTGAATATATCAGAGTATTTTTGCGCACACAACATCTCTGACCTGGAATTACTTCTCTTTATACATTTTCATATTTCAAAACTAGATAGAACTATGCTAAAACAATGCACAACAGCAAATGTGTTTTGGGTTGACAAAGGCCTGAACTAATTTACTCTTCGAAAAACAGCGGTTTCCAAAGTGTCAGATTGGGATGACGATGCCAGTCATTTTCTGGATTCTGGTAAACAGTGATAAGGAAGTCAGTCAATAAGTAGAGTCTGGGGGTGGGAGATAAATTGAAAACTGGTCTTATAATCTTCTTAGCCGACTGTCTCCCGAAATAAAATACCCTTGCAGGGAAACCTAAAGGAACGCTCTGCACAGAAGTTAGCTCCTATACAACGATAATTTAGTAGTCTGTAATTAGATGTTAAAGCGTTCACAGATCAAGAAGTCTTCAGACACGATGATAATCATTGATTACGGATGACAATGAAAATAGGCAGAACTGCAACAGGAGCTGTCATCTCCAGCACTACTGATGTTCACGTCATCCATCATTGATGCTTCATAGTGTATGAAATGAAATCAGAATGCTGGCAGTAAGAAACATCTGTCTAGGGCTTCTGACTTTATAGTCTGCTTGAAAAATAAATTACATTATCAAGGTACATTGTACTGACTTTTCCAGCTGTATATATTTCACCAACATGTTTGATCCTTGAGAACTATAAGACTACAGCCTGATTATGTAGAAAGGAAGATAACTGTAGAAATAAACTATAATTATAGAGTTTTAAACATCAATTTTATTCTGTGAAATATGGAAGTCCACACTACAGCTATAACGATAATGACACAAAAGAACAATGTCACTTTCAGAGTGATCTTGAATGATCAGAATAATTGACCAGTACCAAGGTCATGGGTTCGATTCGATTCAAGTCACTTTAGGAGAATGCATCTGCCAAATGTGTAAATATAAAAAAAAACAACAACTGACAACCAGCCTTCATGTTCAGGAAGATTGTTTGAAAACAATCATTATTTTTGTAGTTCTGTTTGGTAATGCAACACAGAAATCCGATTGATTAATTAATAATTAGCCAAAACTGTAACTTCATGTCATGTAGAGGCGTTTATATCTCTGGGTTTGATCCCGGTCCTTAGCGAGAGAGTCACAGCAGCTTCATAGTTCAATGAGCTAAAGATTAGAGTCAGATAATGAAGCTTGACACTGACCTAGGGTGCATTTCCCCAAAACATTGTAAGCCTACGAAGGTGGTTGAGATCATTTGTGCCATTGGTTACAATGCTTTTAGGAAACACAGCCCCGGACAAGAATGAGATCAAATAGACATGCACATTGTTTTATGAACCTGGTGCTTTGTCAAATACATTTTGTGTCAATATTTATACAAATTATTAAATAATAATAATAAAGTCAAGATAAACCATTCAGACAGGTTGGAACAAAACACGCCAGTCTATTCAGGTCACAAAACTATTAACATTGGTACTTAATAAATGATCAAAATTATGCTAATTCATGAATTCAATTTCCTACATACCATAGGGGCCAATCCAAATGAGATGGGGAAAAAAATTACATTTAATTCATGAATAACATTAAACATGTGAACTGTTCACCAGTTATTTCTAGTAGAATGCCATATCAATGCAATAAGCATGCAGCAGTGCTGTTGCAGAAACCGGTGGTGTCTTTGAGAGGCATCAAAGATCAAACTTCTGCGTTTCTTACTCAACTGCAGCATTGTGGAGGGTTGAAAAGCCCGAGATGGTGGCAGATGGTGAGCCAATGAGGGGTGAACTAACCTACTAATGATACAAAATGAAATTTTGCATTTAGAACCCATCTGCTTTATTCACCCTCTGGGGATGGAGAGCTCACACATAGCCACACATGTGTGGACCTGTAGTGAGAATCAGAGAGTCTGGCAATTGTTGGTGGCACACATGGTTACTCAACTGTGCAATGAATCTCATAACAGCAAAGGGTGGCAGTAATTTCCACCGTCTGGACCAGGACATTTATCCCTCTACATTGTGGACCAATTCATTCTAAATCGGTGAATGCTTCATGCTTTCTACTGTATACAGTTAGGTTCAGAAATTAGCCCCCTGTAATTATGCTATCTGTTATCTAATGCTTGATCTGTTTATGGGTTTAGCGGTTCAGTAACCCAGTGTTAGACATGAAGACATTAGAAAGAAGATTTGATGAGACATGAAGGTCCTAAAAACTCCAAAACCCTAAACATAGTGACTGGGAAATGATGTAAAATACAGTCAAGCAGAGTGTTTACTGTGCCACAAGCTATGTTTATATTCTTTATTGTTTTGATCATAATAAAAACATTAATTTCTGTGTGCTGTGCATGATCTGAGATTCTCAGTAAGAAAAGACAGATTCATTCAGAGTGTTCTCAAGTTCTTATAAAACACAGATACAAGATGCATAACATCACAATAATGGAAGTGTTTCTACAAACTGATTTTATTAATTTGCCTGCAAGACAAGTCTGTAATCCACAGAAAGAAGTCTGGCAAGCGGGTTTAGGCCAACTGATAAAAGGAATCAGAAAATGGGAACAATTATATATTAAATTTGCCCATTTTTCTGTTTCCATCTGGTCATACACAATATATGTTTGGGGAGTTTGCAAGTGGACTAGATCCAGACAACATTACTTCTTTCACCCATTCAGGCAGAGAAAACAAGGCTTGAGATGTCACATCTCTTTATGCGTGACACCCCGGGCCCCAGAATGTGGGCTCTCTTCATTGGTAGGGCAGTCAGGTAGGCTGCATGGAGTCCCGCAGAAGAGGCTCAGCGCTGGGTTTCCGCTCTGGCTGAAAGACTATAGGGACAGACTGGTGTGTCTGTTGCTGGGTGATCAACAAGGTGGTCAGGGGCCTGTTCAATAGAGAAAAAAAAAAAATCTTGGAATGGGCACAAAACAAACAGATACCTCTTCCCACAATGCAGTAATGGGAATATGAGTGCGATGGTAAACTTGTTTTAAAGAGGAGTTTCTTTTGACTTTGGGACATTATCACCACTGCAAAAGTGTCATGCAGGGTGTTTTCTTCATTTGGAATGTGTGACCTCAAGGTTAGTTTAAGTTTTGCAAAGATTTATTGGGATAATAGTTAACCTATAAACGTTACAAACTGTAATTCAGCCATTGTATGATCTGTAATCTGCTAAACAGAATATGCTGTTTGTTCCAGATTCCTGAAAAAGTGTTTATTAGGTCTGGCCTTCGTACAGGCCAGATTAATGCACACAGACTTTTCAAGTACTGCTACACCAATGATGTTTTCTCACAGTAGCTGCACAGATCTGAATAAAAGAACACTAACTTCAACTCAGTCTACCAAAGATTGCTTCTCTTCTTCTCAGCCGTTCCACCAATGCAATACAACCTATATATTTAGCCAGGAACAAGCGCCTGCTGGTACAATCATACGGAACCCTGAAGGGACATGGTGGTGAAAAACATTTAGGTTGGGAGGAAAAAATATTTTTTAGTTCGGACAAACTCTTCCTGTTTACTTCATACAGCTCCGTATGTTCACAATGTAGCATTTCATATAGTTTTATTATGAACTTGGACTCAAGTATAAAGAAATACAGTCAGTGCTTCGTTCAAGGCATTTGGGACATTCTAAAAGAATGTGGCTTAATAAATACTTTTAATACTAATAACAATTTTAATATTAATAACCAAATTTTACTATTAATTAATAAAGCAGAATAGCCATGAACACAACATGCTAATGCACGTTAAGCTTTTTCTCCCTCATAGAAAGCCATTATAGAAAACACTTAAGGAAGGCTAATATACGAAGACGGTAATATAAAAAGACCAAATCTGGTACACAGTTTATTAATACAATATATTATGCACAGGAAAACAGACGAGCCCAGAATATGAATGGAAAACGCAAGTTTCACATGATTTCTCCCCCGTAGAAAAACATTATAAACTCTTAACGTGGCTTAATGGATTGCCGCATTGCATGCCTGTACATAGTATATATTTTTAATAAAATATAAAATTTTGGCTTTTTATATTAATGTTTTTGGTACCACTTTACATTAAGATTCCCTTTATAAAGGGTTTATAAAGGTGTTAATATATGACTAATAACTCACTTACAAATGCATTATAAATCATTGATAAGCAGTTATAAATGCATGAGTAAAAGGGTGATTTTAATGCAATACCTGCAAAATAGTGAGCCATTTTTAACTCACATGTTATAAATGCTTAACAAATTCCTTATTTATTTCATGATGCAGCAAAAATGTATTATTATAGCAAGACTGAAGGGTGTTGTATTTATTGTTTTCTCATTTATATCTCATGACTCGTGTCACTTTTCTTACAATGTTTCTTACCAGAATCTACTCTGTATCTTACCCATGATTCTCCGGAAACGTTCATGATGCCTATCGAAAGCAATGATTAGAAACCGATATATTTTGTTTATCAGGATTAAATTATCATCTTGATTTTTATTTCGGGGAAAAAAATAATAAAAGCACACCCATCACTTGATGAGATATTAATATTGAAATTTTTAATTCCAATATTACCTGTGAACCTAATGTAATGAGCCATTTTACCCATGATTCTCCGGAAACGTTCATGATGCCTATCCAAAGCAATGATTAGAAACCGATATATTTTGTTTATCAGGATTAAATTATCATCTTGATTTTTATTTCGGGGAAAAAAATAATAAAGCACACCCATGACTTGATGAGATATTAATATTGAAATTTTTAATTCCAATATTACCTGTGAACCTTAATGTAATGAGCCATTTATTAATGATTTATAAACATTAATAACCTGTGAAAGTGCACCTTAATGTAAAGTGATCACCTGTGAACCATTTATTAATAAATTACAAATGTTAGTAACCTGTAAAAGTTAACCTTAATGTAAAGTGAACACCTGTGAATCATTTATTAATGATCTATAAACGTTAGTAACCTGTCAAAATGGACCTTAGTATAAAGTGAACACCTGTGAACCATTTATTAATGAATTACAGACTTTAGTAACCTGTGAAAGCGAACCTTAAAAGTGAACACCTGTGAACCATTTACAGGTGCATCTCAATAAATTAGAATGTCGTGGAAAAGTTAATTTATTTCAGTAATTCAACATAAATGAACTTTTCCACGACATTCTAATTTATTGAGATGCACCTGTATTAAGAGTTATGAACATCATTTACCTGTGAAAGTGAACTTTAAAATAAAGTGGACACACTAATAATTTATTAATTATTAATGCACACACAGAAGGTTTTGTTTTTTCTCGGTTAAATGTATTTTATTATTTATGCACCATATCAGTAAACAAAACTACTTAAACAACATCACCGAGCATAACTGCACATGGAAAGTGGCTTAGACAAGTAAACCCACATTAAACAATTCAGAAACACAATAAAGTATTCCATAAAATTATAACTAAGCACCAAAAAATATACATATTTATATTTTATATAATGTAAGAGTTTTGAGTAAATAATTAATTCAATGACTGAAAGCACAGTTACAGAACATTATCATATTAATAAGCAATCAGTAATTAATTTCTGATATCATGATAAAGCCCACTGTAACTTCAGTATTTCTTCATCCACACTCGCAGTAAGGTTACCTGCGCGCGAGTGAACCGTCCGCGGGAGCGCAGGAGCGGTTATTTATTTGTATGGTAACAAATTAATTCAACTAGCAGAGCGATTACACATATAAACACTTGAACAATATGCTCTGCAGTGTCACCTCACAGATAGCTGACCCGTAAAATGAATAAACACTATGTGAGATTATAATTTCGCTTCAGAGCACGTTGGAACAATCCTAACAGCATGACTTCTTCTTCTTCTTTGAAAACGTGACTTTACATCGGATGCTTGCTAGCGCCATTTGCTTTGGTGACACACAGGCAACTACAGACACACAGGCTTTGGTGATTACTGCGAGTGTGGATGAAGAAATACTGAAGTTACAGTGGGCTTTATCATGATATCAGAAAGTAATTACTGATTGCTTATTAATATGATATGTTCTGTAATGGTGCTTTCAGTCATTGATTTAATTATTTTCTCAAAACTGTTAAATTATATAAAATAAAAATATTTGGGTGCCTTTATTGATGTTGCATTTATCAAATATTTTTTGTTGTAAAGATTTGATACTTAGTTAAAATGTGAGTTTACTTTTATAAGACACTTTTTTGTGTGAAGTTATGCTCAGTAATGTTCCAGTGTGCTGTAAAAGAAAAGATTAATATTTTTGTTTCAAGTTGAAAGTTGTTTGCTAATGTAGTGCAACAAAAATACAATTTATTTCACCAGAAAATTCTAACTTTTTCTGTGCGTGCAATAATAATCAATCAATAAATCAATTATTATTGTGTCCACTTTACATTAAAGTTCAGTTAACTTTTGCGGAGAATTATGGGTAAGGTACAGAGTAGATTCTGTTAAGAAACATTGTAAGAAAAGTGACACGAGTCATGAGATATAAATGAGAAAACCATCAATACAACACCCTTCAGTCTTGCTAAAATAGTACATTTGTGCTGCATCATGAATAAAATCAGGAATCTGGCTTTGAGTGAAATAAGTATTAATAAATATATTTGTTAAGCATTTATAACATGACTTTAAATGGCTCACTATTTGGCAGGTATTGCATTAAAATCACCCTTTTACTCATGCATTTATAACTGCTTATCAATGATTTATAATGCATTCGTAAGTGAGTTATTAGTCGTTTATTAACACCTTTATAAACTCTTTATAAAGGGAACCTTAATGTAAAGTGTTACCATGTTTTCTTATATTAAGCCATGCTAAGTGCAGTTTTCTGGGGAAGAAAATGCTTGTCATGCAATTCAGCTCATATTCTGGGCTCAACTGCTTGCATTTACACAGAATATATTTTCAATAATTTCTATAGCATATTTGGTCTTTTTTTATTTTGGTCTGTATGAACCACTGCAAGCTGTAAAGTAAACAGGAAGTGTTTGTCTGAACTCAACTGATTTTGCAGAGAATGCAAAAGGTTTCTGAGAGAACGCAAAAGTTTTGCAGGGGAACACAAAGTTTCTTGAGGGAACGCAAAAAAATGTAAAAATATTTTTTCCTCCCACCACAATTTTTTTTTTCACCACCATGTCCCTTTATGGGCTCTGTATAATCATAAAGAGACAAGAATTTTCTTTAAATGTCATTGTTTCACTGTTTCTTGCTACTGGAATGATCTTACCACTCCTGCTAAACATCCTTTCTTCCATGAACATTTGACATCTGTAAATATACTGAATATTTTAAAATAATATTAATCTGTTCTTTATCTGTTGTCTAACTATCTCTCCCCTTCATGTCTAACCTGTACTATTCTGAGCAATTTGAGAAGTGAGCATTTCTCATATTACTGCTTCCTTCAGGAAGAAATCTTGATATATTTTTCATTTATAAGGTGATTTTAGTACAAGTATACTTTATTAGCCAACTGAACCCATGGATCTCATTGCATCCAGCTGTATTTACTGTAAAATAAATACATTTAAATCTCATGCCACTGATGTTTTGTAAAACATAAGTATGCCATGCTGCAATAATAAGCTTTTTTTTTTTCAGAATGCATCTGCACGTTTGATTGGTTGACACAGAGCTTCCCTTGGGTGAGTTTTGTCTGGTTGCTCTATTTGGGGTAATGGAGGTGGGCAGAAATAAATTCACCAGTCAAGGCGAATATCAGGAGTTAATGACTTTTCCAGATCCGCCCCACATCCACCTGCCCTCACAGCTTGATGAAGGGAAACAAGCACAGCAGGCAGGAAAAATGCTGCTCTTTCCTGATAGTTTTTAAACATTTATTATATTATATTATATTATATTATATTATATTATATTATTATGCCACACAGATTAATTGTATTTTTTTCAATCCAAAACATTGTCTTATAATGATTAAACTTTATGCGTTCTTATTTAATAATGATAAAGAGTATACACTAGCTAACAAACAGACACAGAAAAGTAGACACTACATTTGAAATATTTGTGGATGGGTTGCTAGGTAACAAACCACTCATCTTCAGAGTATGCAATATCCGTGGCCTCCTGTGGATGGCCTCCACTGCAGCTGCTCAAATAGGTTCATTAGTTTTTATAGAATCCCACTAAATGCCTAGATTAGAGCTCAGAGGTTAATACACATTCATATAAGCCTTTGAAATACTCACTCTTTCTTCAATAGTGCATTTTTTTTGCCTTTCTTCTATTTGCAATTAATCGTCCTGAAGATATGCATTCATTTTCTGAAAATGACCATAAGAGATCTGTAGATGTTTAAATATTGAA
Source organism: Sinocyclocheilus anshuiensis (assembly GCF_001515605.1). Lineage (NCBI taxonomy): Eukaryota > Metazoa > Chordata > Actinopteri > Cypriniformes > Cyprinidae > Sinocyclocheilus > Sinocyclocheilus anshuiensis. The sequence goes on from NW_015544236.1 coordinate 359,852, forward strand.
ATAGCTAACTTCACATGTTTATATTTTACAGTATACTGCAAAAGTAGGTCCTTTAGCTGGTTCAGCAGTGAGAGCTCTGCTCCCTTGGCTAGAGGTGTCCACATAATCCTTGTGCAATCATTTCAGGTCACTGCCTCTGTGAGGAAGCTTCTTTTTTTGCAGTTACACCACCCATTGACCATCAACATTATCATCAGCTTCGGCGACTGACTAGCAGCCAGAGGCGTGTCTCTGGCAGAACTCCAGAGAACAGCACAGTTTTTAGGCACTCTTTAACCTATACAGAACTTGTGAGGTCTACTTGGTACTTGGTTCCCTTGAATAACCAAGTAAAAGAAGAATGTCAGTGACATATTATCAAATGAACATATTCTTTTTTTAAACGTGTCTGAGTGCCACAAGAAGAGGTTATATTTTATTACATTTGTAATAACATGCTCAGTGTAGTCTGACTGATTTTGGTAATTCCACTTTTGATTAGTTTAATTAGGGTTTGTTGCAAATTAAGCAAGATTTGCATTCCCCAAGGTTCAGTGCTGGGACCCCTTTTATTCTTGATCTGTAGCTAATAATAATTTGGGATAAAATGTTTCTAAATCTACTCTACATGTTCAATGCAAGTTCATCTTCTAAAGCT
>NW_015544236.1:360552-364220 GCF_001515605.1 Sinocyclocheilus anshuiensis
CCCGTTATTATTTTTTACTCTATGATACCAGAGATGATTTGGTCCCACTTTATATTAGGTGGCCTTGACTACTATGTACTTACAATGCAATTATTGTGTACATACATGTTTTTAAATTGTACTTATATTTTTAAAAAGACCTGCATGTAGTTACATATGTAATTAATGTCTGTAATTACATACACAATTACACTGTTGAGCTATCCCCTACATCTTAACCCACCCTTAAACCTACACATACCACCAAACCTGTCCTTTAACTCACCCGTATCCCACCTCAATAGCAGCAAAAGTGTTTTGCAATACAGTATTAACACAATAAGTACATTGTACATATGTTTTATGTAAGTACAGAGTAGTTAAAGCCACCTGATATAAAGTAGGGCCGAGGATTGCAGCTCAAATCTAAAGTTACTCAATTACAGTTACAATTACAATTACAAAAGTCTACAGTTTGTAAATCTCACTTGTATATAACTGAGATATTTAACTGATGACATCCTTCCTTTAAGGCCAATACTTGACGTTAGTCTAAGGCATTTTCATTCTGTGTCAGCCAGCTATACTCTTACACTTACATAGGCCTTGAGTAATAGCATGTAGGACAAGCATTTAGGGTGAGATAAATACCACGGGTTCTTACCATCATAAATTCTCACACAAAAGCGTGTCATCTGCTTCATATGCTCCTTGTGTCCTCTTGTTGAAGGGTCTGTCCTCATCTGACCCTTTCCACTCCTTCATTGCTCTTTTAGAGTCGATTTGAAAGGACAATGTGTTGCATGAACAATGCCATTATAGCCATTTAAATCTTGTACATACAAATAATGAAGAACACACCACAAGTTATTTCACTTTGTATATACTCAGCACTTGTCTGCCCTTTGTCAAATTATTATTGCTGCCTCTAATAGTCTGTTCATTTCCACGTCATTCTGTTATGTGAAGCGTCATGGCCAGGCATTGGATGTTTTCAGTTATATCCATTTCTGGTCTGGTTAATTGGCCATGTAATGATTCAGTCTAACCTTGCTTCCACAGAGAGTGATCCCAATGAACCAAAGACATGCATGAGGAGAGTGCAGTGGTTGAAGTCAGGCCAACCACCAGTGTTCAGTTCATCAGTAATAGCATGCACTAGAGTTTTGACATACTGTATGCATGATGCATGTATTACTTATACTTAAATATGCTGTATTTGAAATGCCATTGTCATGGGAATACTGTGGGCAGCAAAGGTGTGAGACGACATTAAAAACCAAATCTAAACCTGGAAATCACAAATTATAAGAAATGTTGATATGCTTATATAATTCATAGAAAATGTGTTATATTAGACAAATAATAAAATATAAATACTTATAAATTGGACAAAATGCTACAATTGCTTAAAAATGTACAATTGTACAGTTGCTAAAAATGCTTAAATGGAAAGACTTTTGGAACCCGTTGTATTTTTTTTTTCAAGATTTTAAGATTAATTTTGATTAGTCTCATGCCACAATGACATATGCTGTATTGCAATTAAGTCCCTTTTTCAAGCACAGGTGTCGGCAATCTCCTCTTCACTCTCTTCCACTCATCCTGCTTCCAGCCTATTCATCACTATGGAAACGGACTGGATGGATTGCTCAATTGCTCAGTGATTGGTATGACGCAACAAATGACAGTGCAAGAATCATGACTTGATATATTCAGCTTTTATGCGACTAGCAAGTTAACCGGGGGGAAACACATGCATTTACCGATTGTGTGTTTTATAGTCCTAACCAGAAAATGCTTGTGCGCAAAATTCTGGCATGAAATATTGTCAGAATTTTAAAGACGCAAGAAAGTTTTATTTTAAAACGTAACGCTTCAAATTTACAGAACACTTAAAATTATAACAATTGATTGCTGCGATTTCTGCCAGGTCAATTACAGGTCTTAGTCATTGATTGATAAGCCGTGGCAGAGGCAATTGAAGATCCCAGTGTAACAATCTAGCCTTGCAGGAACTAGCGCGAACAGCTGCAGTAATTAGTATGGTTGTAGAACACAGAAAAACGCTATCATCACCATCCTTCAGCTGCCACAATGCACAGTATAGCGAAGTGCATTTTGTGGTTGCCGCCACCGGTGACACTAACTCAAGATCGATAGAATTGATTTGCTTTATACCACTTTTTCTAGTAGCCATGGGAAAGGAACTCTCTAAGGAGTGATATCTAATGCATTTGAAATGCATTTACACCTAACCCAGAGGAAGCAGAAAAGGTCATTTTGGGTGTAAAGGATTAAAGTAAAATAAAGAGAACATTTAGAAAACTCTCTAAGGAGTGATATCTAATGCATTTGAAATGCATTTACACCTAACCCAGAGGAAGCAGAAAAGGTAATTTTGGGTGTAAAGGATTAAAGTAAAATAAAGAGAACATTTAGATGCTAAACAGTGAGGAAACACATCGTTTTATTTTAAATGTTTGTTGTCTTATGGTTCTCAAACAGTTAACAAGTACTAAGACCATGACAGTTTTTCCAAGCTGTGGGTAGTCTTGTATGGTCAGCAAAAACAAAGTGAAAAGAGCCTCAGATACCATAAATATAACATGTTGTATTATAGCAAACACAATAATATGGCCCCAGTGTTTTGCTGTACAATTTAAACCTACATCTTAAAAAATGAGCATGCTTGTAGTGGGATTTAAAGATATATGTCTGTAAAAGCATATAACTTTCAGAAATGCTTTGGTCAAGCTCAAACACTGTTGATTATAACTTGATTATTTATACAATGGTGAGAATATAATCACCATAATAATAATAAATATAATAATAATAATAATAATAATAATGATAATCAGTTTTTTAATATTAAAAGAAAAGTATTTCTGTAATTCTAACAAACAGGATGGAATTCTTTAGAAGGGTAAAACAGCTAGTACCATAAAACATGAGATAATTCATCACATTCATTGATAATACATAGGAATAATATTAGGGTTCCATGCACCAAAGTACTTTTTTTCCCACCAGTTAGATTTTTCTGAAAAACTGAAAGACCATTGGTTCACACAAAATGTGTCACACGCTACCCTAAGACCCACATGGCAAAACGAAAAAAGATTTATAATATATGAGCCGATATAAGCCAAATAAATGGTCTTGTGGCACCCATTTCCACTATTTGACATACTGTATATTTGCTCAATTCAATGTCAAAACTTAACTTGAAACTTAACTTGATACTAGGGATGCACGATATTGGATTTTTGCCGATATCCGATATGCCGATAATTTTCAACTCATTTTGGCCGATAGCCGATGCCGATACCGATATATAATTATTTTTAATTTTGATTAGTTTTTAACAGGAACTTATTTGTTAGAATGAAATAAACAATGATAAAGTTATTTTATAATGACAGTACTTTGAAGATTTGAAAATAACTATAAATAAACTATATATTAATCACTGCATTTTTTTTTTTTTCAGAAAGATGCAGTGGTAACCTTAAAAACAGTAATTTTGTGAAATATTATTTCATATAATTCAAAATGGAATGTATTCCTGTGATTGCAAAGCTGTACCACTGTTCTCAACATTGCTAATTACAATAAATGTTTCTTGAGCAGTAAATCAGCATATTAGAATGATTTCTGAAGGATCTTGTGACACTGAAGACTGG
>NW_015544236.1:364351-384598 GCF_001515605.1 Sinocyclocheilus anshuiensis
TTCAGAAAGATGCAGTGGTAACCTTAACATTTTATTTTATGATAACATTTGTAAATGGTCTAAAGCAAAAGAGTTGTAAAAATTCTGAAAATCTTATAGAGCTCATAATTTGCTTAAAAAAATATAACATATTACACATTAATTAATAAATCAGTAGGTATATATAACATTATTTAATTTAAGTGTCATGTTTGTGATTTTTTTTTTCATGTAAGCTATAGCTTCTGACCTTTAAATCAAAACATACTTATGATTTTATGGCATCAATTACTGCTTTATTTTATCATGCCATTATCATGCCAGCTGATAATTTGCCCTTGCTAATGTTTTTTTCGTACTGCGTGACACGTCACTTCCTGTTTGTTGCTGCCGTGTGTTTTGAGTTTGAGCTCCGTCAAGTTAATTCTTTGTCGTCTATACAATGAAGATTTGAAAATAAATAAACTATATTCAATCGCTGTTTTTTTTTTCAGAAAGATGCAGTGGTAACCTTAACATTTTATTTTATGATAACATTTGTAAATGGTCTAAAGCAAAAGAGTTGTAAAAATTCTGAAAATCTTATAGAGCTCATAATTTGCTTAAAAAAATATAACATATTACACATTAATTAATAAATCAGTAGGTATATATAACATTATTTAATTTAAGTGTCATGTTTGTGATTTTTTTTTTCATGTAAGCTATAGCTTCTGACCTTTAAATCAAAACATACTTATGATTTTATGGCATCAATTACTGCTTTATTTAATCAGAAACACGGTCTAAATATTATTTGTGTATTTTGCTTTTTTTTTATTAGAAGTAGGCCAACAGCGCCCCCTACGGAATTAAAACTCTTTAACAAACAGGCATTAGGACCTGGGGGAGGCTGCCGCTGCACGTGCTATTACTGTTTACTCTATCATACACAGAATGCACCATTCTATGCGTGCATTCTCAGTTTAAATGCATCGATCCAAAACAGTGAATCTAATCCTCATTCAGGCAAAATTTTGCTTCAAGAATGAGCCACAATGCTGACATGATCTAATCGCACTGTTGACGTTATCTAATCGCTATAACCCTGAGCACATGTGAGTTAATGTATTCCTCTTATCGGCAAGACATATCGGCATAATTTTTCATATCGGGCCAATGCCGATATTTACATTTAAAGCCATTATCGGCTGATTCCGTTATTGATCCGATAATATCGTGCATCCCTACTTGATACTAGAAGACATTCTGCAGATGCAGAATTGAGAAATATGCAAGTTGTGTCAAAATCTGTCCATAGGGGGCATCAAAACCTGTTACAATTCTGCAACATTTTGAGTAAGGAAAATTTAATGCAATGCACTTTCTTTAGTTGGCTAAACAGCTCATAACTTGTATTGTGTATGACTGATTGTTACGAAATGTAGCATATACTGTACATACAAGGTAACTGAGGTTGAGTACTGTATTTGTTGAGAATCAGCCACAGGCTGGTGTTAATTTATTAATAATTGGATTGGATAATAACTCTAAAATGGTAATGGCTAGAAGAAAAAAAGTACTTTTTTTTTTCCTTCGGATTTGGTCTGTGCTCCCAAATCACAGTTTTAAATGGATAAACCTTTCCTTAAAAAAAAAAAAGAAAAAAAGATGTGATTTATCAGCAAAAAACATTTTTAAAGTTTGGGCTCCTAAACATCACTCGCACCCAAAGCAGTTATTGTAAATGAAATTATCACAGATAATAGTTTTGATGTACTCTGCTTGCCTGAAACCTGGCTAAAACCAAATGATTATATTGGTCTAAATGAGTCTACTCCACCAGGCTACTGTTATAAGCATGAGCCCCGTCAGACTGGTCGTGGCGGCGGTGTTGCAACAATATATAGTGATATTCTCGATGTTACTCAGAAAACAGGACTCTTGGATTATAATTTGCAACTAGACGGATGTGCTGTTACTTACCCTACAGTCAAAAATCTGGGTGTTATATTAGACAACAACTTGTCTTTTGAAAATAATATTTCCCATGTTACAAAAACAGCATTCTTCCATCTTAGAAACATTGCCAAGTTACGTTTTTAAATAAGTTTTTATTACATGAAATAGCTTTAATTATACAAATCAAAAAAATATTTTTGAGAAATAATTTTGGGGGGGTATTTAGGAAAACGTTGCCATATGGCAACAGTGTACCACAATGGAAAATGGCCAAAAAAGTAGTTTTTCTATTAAATTATGATTTTCTTTTCTATTTAAATGGTCATTTCTTTTAGATATTGATAGATTTTTATACTTGGAACTCATGCAAACCAAAAGTAAGTAGGTTTCTCATCTTTTAACTTCAAAATGGTACTTAAAAGTATTATAATAATGCTTGCAAACGGACAAAAACATGCGCTTTTGTACCATATATGCATATCAAATTCATCAGCTTTTTATTGTTTTACATCCAGAAACTTTCCAACAACAAAAACAAGTCTTTTTGAAAGTATTTTATACAAGTTAAGTAAATATATGGTAGCTTGGAACATGCACTAATACCATGTAGAACATGAAAACATAAGAACTTCAAAAATACAGGTATAACGATAGGCGGCTCCCTGAAGTAAAGTGTGTGTTTTCCCAGTCCATCCATGTGCACCTGTCTCAGTCCAACTCATGTCACATTTCATGGCATCCCGTGAAACTGCAAAAAGCAGTTCCTTTCAGCTGTGATGCAAAGGTGCAAGTCACATTTGCTGCACTTCATGCGGACGATCCCCTTGCAGCCAGGGTATTTGCACTTCCCTTTCTTCTCCATGACAGGCCAGTGGCTTGTTTGGTCCAACCTGACTTGATCAGGCACACTGGGGGCCACTGGGCCTCTTCTTTGTTTCCCTTGCAGGGTTCCTGTCATGTTCTGTATTAGAGGTCTTCCTTTCCTCCACAGTCACTGAAGGCTAACTCATCCTCACTCTCATCACATGGAAGAGCTAACTCTGCACTCTTCCTATTGCCCTTTCCATAAAATATTGCTGTATTCATTTTCTGAAAAGAATACATAATTTTGTTATTTATACATAAATACAACTATACTACAATAAACACTTCAAATCAATAAATAACTGTGATCATTTTATTTATGCTACTATCTATAATAAATCCCAATGGGGAAATACATTACTGCAATTCCACTGTGGTACAGTGTTGCCATATGGCAACGCACCTATTTTTCCATAGTGGTACAGAGTTGCCATATGGCAACTTTGATATTTTCTTAATTTACAGTAAAACTATGTTAGACAAAATTGATTTGTGAATGAAAATATCTAATTTACTTACCAAAGATGTTGCAAAAAAATCCCCCTTGAGAAAAGATGTTTAGAAATTAAGTTAATAGAGCAATTTCTGGAGCACTTCAACAGGTGTCTTCTGTGTGAGGGTGACAGTGGGAAAAGGAGTTTTGGAGGGACATTCAGTTGTCATGTGACTTAAAAACAGCACATCATTGGCTACCTTAAGGCCTACCCTTTTAATTCCCATAATGCAATATATTGTAGTTTTTTCAGAATAACAAGGAAATTAGTAGAAATTAATTGTTGCCATATGGCAACTCCGTACCATAGAGGGTTAACTTGGGTTGAACAAATCATTTTTGCTTGGTTGGAACAGCAGCTATGCTAATTATGTCTCTATTTGTCTCTGTTTTTGCCATGGGATTGACATCCCGTGGTAACTAGGAATTACACAAACTTCAGTCTGGATCCAGCCCATACAAAGACCTGATATGACCGAACACCTGAGAAGAGATGATGCCAACCCCTCAGAGGACCTCAGATGATGCAACCCTGAAACAACATAAACTACCAAATTTTGCTACAAGTTTGATTGCAACGTGTAATAATTGCTGTTAATAGTGTTCATCGTCTGCTTGATTATGTCATTAACTGAATTTTACCATACATTTCTGCCATATGTACATCAATTTGACATAGTCACACTGTAAATAGGTTGCTGTAAATTTTACAGTAACTTACTGGCAGCTGGATGAATTTTTTTTACAGTATTATTACTGTAATTGCATTTACAGTACAATAATGTCTTTACTGTATTTTATTTGCAGTATTATTACCGTATTTTCATTTACAGAATCAGTACTATAGTTTATAGTTTATTTTCATTTAGTTTAAACATTTTTTTACCTGTAAAAAACACAAAAAATCACAATAACTCATGAGCTTTAGTTCTGATAATATTATTTTTAATTGTTGAACATTTTCTTTTTAAAAGTACAAATTACAAATCTTGACCTCTCAGATGCACTAGCTTAAAAAGGGCATCACCACAGTCCCCCTGGGGACTTTGTATCATGGAAAAACATACACATACTGAAAAGCAAAAATTGGCAAGTACACTACTAGTCAAAAGATTTTGAACAGTAAGATTTTGAATGTTTTTAAAGTCTCTTCTGCTCACCAAGCCTGCATTTATTTGATCCGAAATACAGCAAAAGCAGTAATATTGTGAGATTTTACTACTTAAAATAACTGCTTTCTATTTGAATATATGTTAAAATATAATTTATTTCTGTGATCAAAGCTAAATTTTCAGCATCCTCACTGCAGTCTTCAGTGTCGCATAATCCTTCAAAAATCATTCAAATATGCTGATAAACATTTTTTTTATATTATTATCAATATTTAAAACAGTTGAGTACATTTTTTTTCAGGATTCTTTGATGAATAGAAAAATCCAAAGATCAGCATTTATCTGAAATAAAAAACTTTTGTAACATTATACACTATAATACAAAATACAAAAGCTTGGAGTCAGTATAATTTTTTTCTTTGGGAAAGAAATGATAGAAATTACTACTTTTATTTAGCAAGGATGGTTTAATTGATCAAAAGGGATGATAAAGACATTTAGAATGTTACAAAAAAATTATATTTCAGATAAATGCTGTTCTTCTGAACTTTCTATTTATCAAAGAAACCTGAAAACATTATACTCAGTTGTTTTCAACATAATAATAACAACAATAATAATAATAATAGTTTTCTGAGCAGCAAATCAGAATATTAGAATGAGTTCTGAAGGATCATGTGACTGGAGTAATGATCCTAAAAATTCAGCTTTGATTTGTTATTTAAAATAGTACAAATTTTTCAAAATTGTACTGTTTTTGCTCTACTTTGGATCAAATAACTGCAGGCTTGGTGAGCAGAAGAGACTTCTTTGAGAAACATTAAAAATCTTACTGTTCAATAACTTTTGACTGGTAGTGTAAATAAAATACAGTAAAAATGAGTTTGTGGTGTTGTGTTAAATTTCAGTCATTTTGACACTAAAAGTTGACAAGCTCTCCTATGAGAAACAGCAGGATGGGATTCAGGCTGCACCCTCTTTCCAAAATTCCACCTGATCTGTGACTTTCAGTGGATTTGGTGCCACAAATGTTGACTGTCTGAATGAACCTGGAAGCACAAGAAAAAAAAACATTATTTTTCAAAGCAGTGTTTACAGAATTTGCCTCAACTGTCAAACTTGTTGGTGCTGTATGCACTTTGACGTTAATAAAAACGTTATATACTACATCTGAACGGACCTACAAGGAAGGTATACACACTGTAAAAAATTATTGTGATTTCAACAATAAAAGACTGTAAAAATGCTACAGTAAAAACATGTTAACTGGTTAACAGTAAGTTTCCATACTATATTCGGTGAATAAACGTAATTACATTTCATGTAATTTTACAGTAAAATACTGTTAAAAATACGGTTTTTCGAAGTGAAAAAGAAAAAGTCATTGTATAATTTACAGTGACAAACCGTAAATTGACACTCCCAGAATTCCCTGCATGACACTTCATATTTGATGTTTTTTTGTTGAATGGCAACCACAGCTGCCGGTATTTTACCGTAAATGTCACAGATTTTTTTTTTACAGTGCATAATTAGTTGATAATCCGTCATATTCAGATTATTAAAGCTCCATTTTTTACAATGCATTCTCAATCAGTAGAGCAAAGTGCTGAAATAATGGGTTTATTCCACGTGAGTGAACGGCAGTCCAGATTCGCGAGGCATGAGCGGAACCGTAAAAACTAATTATCTGCCAGCAGGAGGCGCTGTTGGAGTGGTAGAGATACAGGTTTCCCCGGTAACGATGTACACAAAGCAGCGCTCCACTCACAAACGCTGCTTTATCAGACATTACATGCAAGAAGAAATGAAAATGACATCCAAAATTCTCTGAAAACAGTTGGTTTCCTTCAGAAATACAGTGACATAAAAACACCCGCACCGGGTTTCGATTTGTCTGTCACTGAATTTAGGGACCGTCTCTAAAGTTACATACGACATTGGTACACACTTTCTGACTTAAATAGCATTTGAAGATAATTACCTTACTTGCGATAAAGAGACAGAGTAGAGAAAATAATTACTATGCTTCTCTTTGTTCAACTAAGTTAGCTAACTTCGGCTAACTGACATTATTAACTTACCAGTTGATGTTATCATCGATACTATGGCATTCACAAGAAGATGATCCAAAATACACCTCCGACATTGCAGACTACATCCAGACTAGAAATCTGAAAATAACAAACAAAAGAAGTCCTAGAAAATACTGTTTAAAATCTTCACTGAAAAAGTGGTTTTCCTAAGGCACTTTACCTCAGTATTTCACGTTAATTCGCTGTTAAGGTTCAATAACGACTCGCCAGAGGAGCTAACTTGCATTAAAGGGCAGCAGAGCGTACAAACGTGTTTCTCGGTTTAATTAAGGTTTATTTAGTCTAATATAGGTGACCTTAACTTACTCACCAGTCGATGTTATCAACCTTTTGGCGACATTCCGGCCGTCTGTCAGAAAGTCTCCAACTCCCAACATGAAAAATGACACGATGAATAATGTCAGTTTGCTGTTAACAAGTGAAAACATCTTAAAATATCACAGTTTTGCATAAAACAGAAATAATATACTAGCCGTTTGTCGAGTTAACGGTGCATTTCTCTTTTGTCCTTTTACGGCCACTTCCACCAAACAGTCAAAAAATAACTCCCTTGCCATTGGTCAGTTTTTCGCGGGCAAGTTCACTACTGTAAATTGATTTACAGTAGTGAGGAAATACAGTAGTGACCGTATATTTTCCCATAATCCTTTGCTGTTTACAGTAAAATACTGTATACACATTTCACAGTATCTTACTGTACATATTACAGTAAAATACTGTTCAAATTACAAAAATCGGTTACAGTGCACCACTAATAAGCTACTACTAAATATATTGTGGAAACGTGCTAAATTTCTCCAAATCTGTTCCCATAAAGTAACAAACTCATCTGCATCTTGAATGGCTTGAGGGTGAGTAAGGTTTCCGCAAATCACCTGAGGTTAAATGCCTTGCTCAAAGGCTCAGTGGTGACAGAGAACTTCATCTCTACTGGGGACTGAACCTACAACCAATGATTAGCAGTGCAGGCTCTAAACCACTCCCCCACTACATCCTTATGCATTCTCACATTCTTACTGTTTTCTCTTAATCTATTACTGCATTCAGCCCTCAAGCTAGTAAAACTCTTTTCTCATTTCTTATAGCAACATTTTATTTGTATTGTTCCGCTCATATTAAATTCCTATTAAATGGCATTTGGGAATAGTTTAGATTTAATTATAGATTGTGTTTGTTTCTGTGACAGACACATATTATATAAATGCCTGCGATGAGGCTTTGTATTCAAGAATATAATGCTGAAATGCCAAACTGGAATTAATAAAACATACTGTGATGGTTTTCCATTTCATTGTTCTCCACCGCTCCACCATGTTTGTTAGGAAAGTCGTGGTGCAATGGTGTTGTAGGTGTTTGTTTTGCACCTGTTTTACGGTCCATCAGGTGAAAATGGTAACAGATGCTTCCCTTAGAAAGCACCACTGATGACAATAAACCAGTCGTTCACTCTGCAGATTCTGTGCGCACTTAGTGTTTTTGTGTACGGAGCACACTAAAACATTTATCTAAAAAGGCCCAGGTGGATTCCTCTGTTAAAATCCCAACACTCTGAATCTATCTTTTTGTCCTATTTAGTTTCCTGGTTGTAAGGGGGCTATTTGCAAGCCTGCCAGGAGAGATTGTCACAACCCATCATGTTAACCTTTCCCTGATGGAGACATGTGATGACTGCAGCCGCCAGCACTTCCAGCTCTCTATGTCCTCCCCTTCTCCATTCCTCTGCCTCCTCCTTCTTTTCCTTTTGGCAAAGTGGCATTGCTTAAATAGCTTTATCAAGTGGTTGTCCTGATATTCAGATGTTAACAAAGTGAAATAGTGATGTGAGCATCGGGTAGGGAGTGAATTATGGTGGAATGATGAAGTCAGGTCAGTAAATGCATCACGCTGCTGTGCGGTACACTGCCGCAAATGAGTCTTTGCCACTGAAAGGATTAATTATTGTCATCAATCACCCGTCTGATAACTAGAGTGGAAAATGCCTCTGTTTAGGGAGTTTGGAGGGAAAATCATGGAAACTTTTGCTGTAAAATGTTTCTCATAATAAATTAAGTTGTGTGAACCTCGGTCAATTGTGCAAACCATACAAAATTAATCACGGCTGTGCCTCCAAAGCAAATCAAATCCCTAAAGGCATATTTTGATATCGGGGACAACATATGCGATAGATCAACCAAAAGCGTTCTTGTTTTACTTTGCTTAAAAATACTACGTGTAATTTTGCAATACAGGCCAAATATTCAGCGACAGCATGTGTTTTAAATTAATGATGCCATTAGTGCTCGAAATACTAGAAATGATCCAAAAGTACAAAAAAACACAACTTTTATTTATGAAATGTAGTGCAGTGAAAAGTATGACATTATGCTTTGGAATGAATGACAGATACAATTGAGAAAAGCCTATATATATATATATATATATTTTTTTTTTTTTTTACTGACACAAAACAGTTCACAAAGGCAACAAAAACAGAATTTGCGAAAATGTGGCAATTCCACAGAAAGGATGTGATTTTCCACCATGGCCCTCAGATTATTATTAACATCATCCAATGTTTCCTAGAAATACTCCATATGCATTGTAGTTTTTAGCACTTGTTTCATTCAGTTTCATTGCAATTTAATTCTAATTCCATAACTTCCACGAATTCTGAATCCCATTCAAACTGAATCCTCAAGTCATTCTAAATTAAATTCTGAATGATGCACAACCCTGTTCCATACACCCTACTAAAGAACTATTGCTGCATTGGAATGTATAATTATTTATAAACATATTAATGATTATTAATAATTATATAAAATATCACGTTATTTTCATCACATCATTCTTATGGTGGCCTTGGTACACAATTGTCATCTTATTCTGTTGAGTGTGCAGCTCTCAGGAGAGTTCTGTGATCTGGGGACAAAATAAATGTCCTTCAGAAAGACATTATTGTCTAGGACCTCAGTGGCCTGACGTCCTCAGGCATGGTGGAATGGATCTACGGCGTCTGTGGCAGCTGCTCTGCCTCTGTTACGTCTCAGCCAGCTCTCTCATTTATCTGCAGATGACATGTTGAATTACAGTGAGATCAGAAACCTGACAGCGGTGTCAAATCAACTCTGTCTCAATAATCAATGCAGTGCCCCCCACCTCGACAACCACGCAACATTATTGAGAAGTCATGCTCTCTCTCGCTCTATTCAGCTCAGCGGACTAATTTACCCATGTAGGCATCTTCAAACCCATCTTAACCTGTTCCTCGTCCGGTGCTGTCTTGTGCAGCAGAGATCTTGGGCTGATGGTGGCTCGTTGTGGATTGCATGGAGAGTTGCCTTCACTGATCCCATGAAAAGCCCTTGGAGGCTGTCCTCTTGATCTGCCCCGGATGCATGGAAGATCCTCACCGGGGTCATTTCATTACTGAAGCTGTCATCAGCCTGGGCTCCAGGACCAGAGGGTGTGTGCGGTAGCATGCTTGTTTTAGGGCAGCTGACTCATGTTCTTTTCAGTTGCATGCTTTGATTGAACATGGCTTACATTTGACTTTAGTGGAGCAGTCTATTACAGAAACATTCTATTACATAAATGGAGCATTCTGTTATAGAAATGTCTTTTGTTTTATTTCTCTTGCTCATTTTTGTTGTTAAATGGGTCATTCCTACTAAGCAGGACGTTTTCATTCCCACCTCATGTCTTGATGTATTAGATAAAATGTTAAACTGAAATGTCCTCAGGTGCTTTACCAGTAATTTTAAAAATGGAAAAAGTGGTTTATTAAGAAATATTCCAAATGTTTCTTAATTCTTGATTTGATTTATTCAGTTTTGATCTGATTTGAATGTTTTTTTTTTTTGTTTCTTTAATAAACAGTTTTTTTTCAGTAATTTGTAGGTTTTTCTTGTGTCCTCAACATAACTTTCCGAACAGGAATTGGTGCCAAATCATTTTTGGTGCCAAAACAATGTATTCATAGCACCGTTTGCACATATATACAGTATACAAGTAAAATGAATGTTTTTCAAATACAGTTCTTTTTACAGTTAAGTTCATCTTGAATCTTCAGTGATAGTCAGGATTTGATGAAACAGGTTACAGCAACACACACGTGTCAAAAGGGACAATTAACATCCAAAGGAAATCACTCCCTCTTACTGTTAGACTGAAACAGAAAATTGATAGACTGACATTTTCCCTGCAATTAATCCATAAATAAGTTACCAAGTAATGCAAAGTGTGCCATTCATGTTTTCATATATAATGTAGTCTCATTAAATGTCTCTATGATGTTTGGTTGATGAATTTGTTTATCAGCAAGTGATGTAATTCTAAATTTCTCCAAAACTCCTCTCTTTGATGGCCTGAGGCTGAATCAATTTTCATTTTTGGATGAAATGATCATTTAAGCATTTTGCAAAGTATTGATAAAAAAAAAAACATCTGAAAAATGTAGGCATTTGAAGACATCATGTCCAAACAGTAGGTAGCAACATTATGATGCTTTCTAAGATTACCTGCTTTGCCCAAAATCTAGGGCTGCATTGCATGTTTTATTTTATGGATGAGGCAATCCCAGAATGCATCACAAAGAGCTTGATAAAGAAGAAAAATGATGATGATTATGTCAAGACAAATTAGAAATAAAATTTTAATTCAATACCTATATAAAAATAGTTCAGCCTATACATATTTGTGCAAATATTGTGTACTTTGTATTTTAAACGTATGCAATCACAGTGTCAGCTTAGCAACATGCTTTTTTGACACAGAGTTTGTTGTCTGTTTAGAATAATCCAGATCAGTCATTTATGAGGTTCCATACGGGTTATGATGCTGCCTTAGAAGGGAATAGTGTATGTACAGTAGTCACTCTAAAAAAATGTTGGGTTAAATACAACCCAGCGTTGGGTAAAATATGGACAAACCCAGCGATTGGGTTGTTTTGACCCAGCGGTTGGGTTACTGCCCAGAAGGTTGGGTTAAACATTTAACCCAATTGTTGGTTGAAAACAACCCAATCACTGGGTTTGTCCATATTTTACCCAGCACTGTGTTGTATTTAACCCAGCATTTTTTAGACTGCAGTAGACGGCAAGGCAGCTAGACTAGGGCTGTAGTCTTTGCAGTCATCCACTGTAAAGCTTCTTTCAAATAATATGCGTTGTGACGAGTGCTATGGTAAACTTCAATTCGTGAAGGCTTAGTCTTTGGACTGTCCTGTCGAGTGTACCTCGCCTCAACACACACCCCGTGCTTCCAGCCACAGTCTGTCTCCCATATCATCTGCCCTCCCCCAGTCCTGCTTGTTACACAAGACTGACCGACCAAGATGATTCATGAGAAGCAGGCTTTTTCGATTAAATCATCTGCCAAGATACATTTGAACAAAACCATTGTCTTCGCTTCAAGTGCATTCAGCTGGCCTGCAATTGTTTGGCTTTTATTCTTTTGAAGAGTTGCAATTGCAGATGGAGAACAGGCATGTGTTTATGCAGAAATATCATTTATCTAAAGTTTAAAATCTCTAAGATCAAAGTGTTGTCAAGAGACTGAATTTGCAGTCCGTGCCAGAGGGCATATAGAGGAACAAAAAATGTATACATTGATCTGGTTGGGATATGATGGACATGGTTGTTTTATGGACTCTCTGTTAAAGCACAGGTTTGGAGTCTAAATATGTGACTTGCAGTGCAGTGAATGTCAAATTGGGGTTTGTTAATACAAGAGACAGCTCACACCTTCAAATAATCCAAAGTTAATCAAACAGCCCTCTTGCCAAACTTAATAACACGCCACAGGCTTTTCTGAGACGCTTTCAGAGAGCTTTTAACTGCGGTGGGGTTGCGTTTGTTACATTATCCTCTTAGTCTAGTGGGATGGAATCTGCAAGAGATTAATAACATTTCACACTTGAGTAGGAGAGGGTGTCAGCCGAGGAAAGAGGCACTTTGAGATTAGAATATACACACAACATATACCATAAGGATTTGGATAAACAAATACAGGCCAGTTTAATACTAGATTGACTTGCCTTAAGGGATGAAACTAGGGGGCCGGTAGAGATGAGCAAGCGTTCACAATATAACAAACACTGCATGTAAAGAATCAATATATTTGACACGTTTTTGTCTAATGAGAGCCAGATGTCATGCTGAAATTTTTACATTACATAACAGAGCATCATCATATAGGTCACTATCCAAATATGGTAACAATGACAGTCTTAATGTAAATTGTACATCTTTTTTATTTAAATAAAATTTAAATTGTTTATCGTTTTATTTTAAGGACTGCTTTAAAGTGCAAATCAAATGTGATCATTGGCATGACATTGTTTAAAATGCATGTGAAAGAATTTAATTGAAGCGTCTTGAAGTCATATTGATGCCATCTTTACAAAATACATAAATAAATAAATGTTACTGAAATTCTGCCACTGCTGGTGTTGCAGCCCTTTCTTGATTTGTCAGATTTTCAGATAGTCAGACAGTATTTTATGAGTAGGAGATACTTTTAACATCAGAAGTTGGAAGGGTAACTAATCTTTGTTGAAAATCATTCTCATATACCATTTTTCATGCTTTTCCTTCGGTGTTTACCTCCTGCTGCACTGTTTGCGGTACTATATATACATGACTGACTGACAAGAGCATAGTAACATGCTACAACAAGCAGAACATCTCAGCAATCATGTAGCACGGCACTAAAAACAAGATTTTTTTGAATTAATTGTTCATGTTATTGTTTAAAAAGCAGGACTGTCATGATACATTAAGTGGTGGATAAGACATGTAGCCTGATAAAGCTCTGTATTGTATTTGTTTTAGATATTTCCACCTGACAGCTGCTGTCGTTTCAATAAAAGCATACAGGACTGCAAACGTCTCGGTATAAATCTCTATACCCCTCAGTGCCTCTGAAAGCATAGCTGTCACCAGAGCGCTCTTCCTGTGCTCAGTGTTGTGTGTTCATCGCCATTTGATGGATTTTGCTGTGAAATGGTGTGAGATAAAAGACAAGAGACCAGAAATCCATTTCTTGAGGCAGCCAGCTATTGCATTTCCACAACAAAGGTGCCACCATTTTCATGACACCTTTATGGATAAGACACAGAAGGGTGCTTAAACATAAAGATTTTAACACGGCTTACCCCTGTATTGTTTCATCATAAAAGAGGCTTGTGCACTGGATGCACTTGGGCATGAACAGCCTTGATGTGGGAGCAGCAACACTGTCACGTGTCAAAACACAATGACGACTGTATGATTGCTTTTGCATCCGCATTTGTGAATGGAATGGAAAGCAATTGAGTTCGTATGAGAGGCATTTCTCAGACTGTGGTAATTTACACAAGTCACATCTCATCCCTGGAATAGCCAGGCAGCTGGAGATATTCTCACATGCTACAGGACATCATTTAGAGCATTAATGTGTGCATGTGGCACTGTCAACACCACCCAGTTCAGAGTAATCAAATGTTTTTCATTCTACATCTAACGTTTTTCTTAGGAAATTCTGATTAGTGGTCAACAAAAATGGGCTTTTATCCTCAGATGTAAATGTGGTTTGAAAAGCACCTATAGAAATTAATAATTTTGCACAAAGATTAAAAATCACATTACTCAATCCTATATATGTTTGGAATTTACAAAAAAAAAGCCTGATGAACTCTGATAGCATCAATCAATTTTGGTGTGCCTTAATAATAAATTAATTGCACATTATTATCTTCATACGTGAAAATATAAATATTAACAACCCATGACATTTCACTTTTTAAACATTTAGTCTCAAATATCATTGCACATCAGTCAATATTTTCATTTGCTAACAATCATTTTTATTCAACTAACCTAAAAAAAAAACCTTCCCCATAACATTTGAATTATTGAGGTTGATGAGGCATAATGAATAAAGATTGTAAGAGATACTCATTTTTTTTTTATCTTTTAGTGGGGGGGGGGGATATAACCCACTTTATATATTATTGTATGCTGTCAGAAAGATAAACCCATTATTTTTAAAAGCGTGAATGTCACAGCATAACAGAGTTGAGACAGATGTGAGGAACAAAAACAAATAAAAAGGGTATTTTTGCACAACATTTAAATTAAAAAAAGAAAAATTTTTTTTTTTACACAATATGTCATGTTAATTATATCAGTAGTCGATCACAAAGACATGCACATATATGTTTTCTGAACATAAGTCATATAGCGAAACACACGAGTGTGAGCATCAGAGGAGGAAGAACACGACTTTAATAGCATTCACAGAAAATCACTGTCCACATCAGAGAATGAACTTCCTCATTCCATCTTTTTCATTCCATTTTATCGGAGCTATTCGGGCTTATGTAGCAAATCCTTCTAATCATTAGTGCATAATTCCCTGCTTTGCGTCTGAAGGCACGTGTCTAGTGTGCGTATCTCCCCTCAGCCCTTATCACTTATGACAGCGCGGCCTACAGAGACACAGAGAGGACGGCATTATCATAGGGGGCGGCCGCTGATGTGTCTATCGGACCGAAAATGTGACGCTGCAGACAGAGGTCCACATTCATTTTTTCCAGATTGGATGTGCAGCAGAACTCGTCATAGGTCAGGAGTAAATCAAAAAGAATTACACAGCTGCCAAAGCCCATTACTTCAGCAGAGCAGAGGTAAATCTACTCGAAATTCAGCGCGCAAACACACACAAACACATACAGTAAACTAAAAAGGTGACATTTATGATTTTTGCATGTGCATATGTTTGCATGTGTTTTTCAGCCCTCGTCAACAGATACAACAATCTGAATGTCTCTCATTGGGATTTAAAGGTGCTGAGGTCAGAGTGTGTGACCTGTGCTGTGTTATTATTAGCATGATAAGATCATGAGAGCAGAAACAGAGGGGATTTGCTTTAAATCAGCACAATAAGCCTTCACTCCCCACAGCAAAACCAGTCTAAATTGGATTCCTTTGTTCTTTGTTTTCAAGTATCCTTCCATCCTCAACCACTCATAAACTGTTTATTACCTCAAGGTGAATCAATTTTAACAGAAGAAAAATCAATATGCTCCCCCATACAATCTAAGAAAAATCTTTTTAAGGGCTATTAATGGATCAAGTCCTAAATGAGGGTAATGTCCATATCTGCAATCAATAATACATTTTGCCATCAGGTTATGAATTGTTTAGGAGCATGAACAAGCCTGAAAAAAGATGATGATGATGATGATGGTGGTGACCATTTTTTATTTATTTATTTTTGTATCGATGATAATGATAGTGGCAATCCATGTTCAAGATCAATTCCATGAGTGGCTGACATTATATCACAAAAGTATTATGTGAAAATATCACAGGCTGACCTGTTTATTACCTGTCTGACCTCAGTGAAGAAGATGCTACACTTGTTTCTTCAGCATAATGATGGCATGATTGGGTAAACTCCTAATTTGCTGCTTATTAATAGTAAGGTAGTAGTTAAGTTCAAGATTTGGGAAGGATTGAGGGATCTAGAACATGGTCATGTAGAATAATGCATTAATATGTGCTTTAGAAACATTAATGAACAGCCAATATGCCAGTAATTGCTAATAAGCAACTAGTTAATAGTGAGAACTTCAGGACCACATTTTAAATCTCAAGCACATGCACGACGTTTCAGTGTTTTTTCCATTATGTGGTAAATTGTCTTTTTCCCCGTTTTCCCCCACACATTGTTCAGTTACGTAGTTAAGTTTAGGTATGGAGAAGGATTAAGAGATCTAAAATATGGTCATGTAGAATAATGCATTAATATGTGCTTTAGAAACATTAATGAACAGCCAATATGCCAGTAATTGCGAATAAGCAACTAGTTAATAGTGAGAACTTCAGGACCACATTTTAAATCTCAAGCACATGCACGACGTTTCAGTGTTTTTTCCATTATGTGGTAAATTGTCTTTTTCCCCGTTTTCCCCCACACATTGTTCAGTTACTATAGAAACCAGAGGCGGTGAATTCACTGCAAGCTGAGGGCTGACAGACACCCGTGTGAGGACAATCAACCAACCTCAAGTGTCTCAAAATAGTTGTTTATGCCAAATAAATGTTGTGCATACTGTACATTTTCTCATTTTAGAAAAGGACACCAATTTTTTGTCTAAAGACAATGATACCTTTTCTGTCTTTCATTTTTCTTAACCTTTATGGCCGTGAGTTGGGTCACAGCTAGGAAAGATTATAAATAGCTCTGGATCCTAAATTTGGTAAGCCCCGTCTCCAAATTCAAGTTTGCTTTCTTGTTCATCAGCAATTCATTACCTGACACACTCCATGCCCTGGAGTTACTATAGCAACACTGCACGGACAGTAATGTCCTTCAATTGCATGGTTTTGAAATTTTCAGACATGTAGAGGCGTTAAGGGAGGCTTTAATGTGAAATAAAATACTTAGGATGTTACTGGAGAAAATAGTATTGCGTTTATGCCTTTGATGTTGCCACTGCAGGCTTGAAGAGATTGTCGCCCCAAAAAATTGCTTTTTAATAACAACATTTCTTGTGTTTGCTGCCCTCTGCTGACTGATTCTCTGCAGCCTACTGTTTGGAGAATGGAGTCGCAATGAAACAGAATCATTGCATTTGGAACACAAATCCAGTAGTTTAACCATCATGGATACACACACACCTTAATATTCAGACTAATGCTCAATCGATATGTGCTCGGTCCCCTCAGTCTTGAGCATTTGGGTAAATCTTTGTTTCAAGCAAAAAAAAATTAGTAAAATATCGAATGGCTAGTTTTGCAGAGGTCTTTTCGTCATTAAAACATCACGCTAATTTGGGTTCCCGAGTGGAAAATTAAATCTGAACAATCTTGGAATGTTTATCAGTGGCCATTGTGATGATCAACGTGACTGTCAGCAAATGTAACAATCAACATCTTCATTATCATAGTTTCTGAAAGATAATAATAATGGGTGGATGATAATCATAGGAATAATAGCAAGTCATCTTTCTGTAAGATATTGCTGCCCAACAAAAAAGACCGAATCTTATTTTCTCAGTTTGCTGACGTAAGCCCTCCCTTCCTCTCTGTCTTTCTCTCTCTCTTTGTCTTTCTCTCTGGACGAGTTGGCCCCATTTCTGAGGTGAGCAGAGACGTTACTGTCAAACCTGCACAGAGGCTTTGGTTTGCCAGCAGACATTAGCGTATGAATGAATCAAACACTGTTAACTCGTGTAATTAATTCAGCTTCAGCATCCTTACAAACTACAAATAATTTCACCCTCCTGAGAATTTAGGTCAGGTCTGGGAATAAAAAAAAAAAAAAAGACATTTGGATGTATTTGCAATATGGAATATAAAAATTATAGAAATATGGAATATGGAATATAAAAGCAATATGAAAAGAGAGATCAGAGCAGGGTGAGAGTCATGTTGCCCTGGACAGAAATGACATTTATGGTTTAGTGTTACTTTTCCAACAACAACAAAAAAACACTATTTAATGCAATGATTGACCAAATAGAATTGCATAAGCCAAACAGAATTTAAAATGTAATACATTTTCTGTTATGGGTCTGAGGTGGAACAACTGAATGCTATCAGGTGATCATTGACGAACATCAGCATGTATAGGAAATAAGAAGGCAAAGACAGATTTGTTTTGGTTTTGTGACTGAAGCAGTGTGACTCTTCATGTCACCCTCATGTTTTTGCAAGTCTTGCTGAGAGCAGGCAGCACAGAATCTTTTCTCACAATAACAAAAACAGCTGGGACGCAGTGCAATGGGATGGCACAGAAAGCAGGTTTCACATTTTTCAAAGATGAATTTCTTGACACGATATCTTTAAAATACAACATTCATGGCTTGAGATGCTGAAAAACAGCGAGAGGCAACGCAGTGGACAAAGACATCTGTCTGCATGTGTGCATAGACCAACATTATCACAGATAAAACACATTCTGTGTGAACGACCCATCAAAATGCATCTTTAATACCAGGTAGTGTTTGTCTATTTAATGTTTTACTCATCTTATTGAATAATGTCTTTGAATTATCTTAATTTTAGGACTTTTCTCAGCAAATACTGATATATGTCATTTATCTTATTCAATATACAACGTCGTGTAATCAATCTGATGAATTTGAACATCGGTTTTAGTCTAATTATTATTATTTTTGATTTATTGCTCTTAATTCTGGAAAACGCTTACTCCATTACATTTTCCCTTTTCTGCATGTTTCTGTCTATTCTCTGATTGCCCTGTTCTCCATGAACTTTGCTGAGCTCAAGGGCAGTCACACTCTAAAGCGATGTAAGAGGCACTGGTACAGACTCGTTCTGCTGACCCTCTGCCTGCTTATCATCTCTGCTGGATGTCATTTGCATTCCATTAGAGCTCACTCATTCTCCCTTTCTCTGGCTCTTTCTGCAGCCAAAGCCTCATCACTTGCATTATGCAGCGGAATCATTTCATACGCCTCTGCATACGCCAGCCGCTCCGAATACGCAGTGCCAAATCAAGCACATGTTTCCGGAGGAAAAAAGGGAGGAAATGCTCTGATTAGCGATTATGTATGATTAGAGCCCGAATGTGTGGATTTTGATGCTTTCCACTAAAACGTAGACAGAGCGCTCTTCCTGCACACAGGCGAAACATTTAAACCAAGAAACACATAAAATATTTGCAAAAGCAGTTGTTGAAAAATATGCTTAGTTAGTCTGGTTAAAATATCGGTATGTTGCATACATTTTAAAGGAATAGTTCACCCAATAATCTTAATTCTGTTATCGTCATAACTGACCCTTATGTCTTTCCAAATAAGCCTTTTATAATCATAAAAGGCTAGTCCAAATGACTGATGTGCTATATTCCATGTCCAAGACATGAAGATATGATATGATCAGCATCATGTGAAAAACAGACTTAAATTTAAACAGTTATTAGGATGCAAGTTACCAAATAATTTTGGTAATAAGTTGTGAATTGTCTTTTCACAGCACCAATCAATTGGTGAAACAGCATGACAATAAATGATCTGGCAACACTTTGTTTTAATGTGTCCTTGTTACACATGTTACATGGACTTACTATTACAATAGCAATAAATTATGCATAATTGCATTCAAGCAACACTAAACCAAACCCTAATCCTAACCCTAACCATATAGTAAGTACATGTAGTTAATTAATATTACTCAGTACTTAAATGTATAGTTACACTGTAACAAGGACACCTTTAAAAAAGTGTAACCAATTATCTGATTTATGCCTGGTACAACACTGACTCATCTAATGGAATAAGAAAAAAACAACTTTCTGTGATGATGCTGCGTATCCAGTCCATGAACTTCCATCTGCTAGCCATCAGAGGTCACCCTTTCCATTTTCGTTGACTCTCGCACTACACACTATTGCATATCATCCCGGACTACATATCCCATCATTCATTTCACAATCATTCACACAGCACTGATTGCACACAGCTGTTTAATATCACTCACTCACTATTTAACACTCACTCTGATCCCTTCCCGCCGCCGAGTATTGTTTAGCGCCTATCATCACAAAATGGCGGACACAACAGCACCCCGTCAAGTCACAGTTGATTGTAATAGGTCAAGTCAAGTCACAATTGATCTTTACGAGTCAAGTCAAGTCACCGTTGATCTTCACAAGTCAAGTAAAGTAACAACTGATCTTCATGAGTCCAGTCAAGTCACAGCTGAGCTCCCTGAGTTCAGTCAAGTCACGGTTGATCATCATGAGTCAGGTCAAGTCACAGTTCATTATT
>NW_015544236.1:384613-402263 GCF_001515605.1 Sinocyclocheilus anshuiensis
TTCATAAGAACTTCGTCAACTCTCATTCTAATAATCTGTTTGTGTGTATGTGTGTTTTAGCGTAGTTTTGATGTATTCTAGAGTAGCCAATAAAATTCATGTTTCATTTATAAAGAATCTTTGGTTTGGTGTCATATAATTTCCAGGTCAAAACTTTTGCCAAGATCAACGTTACCTCTCTAAGAGCTTACAAATTATCAAAGAACGTATTTATCCGTGGCCAGGAGAATACATAGTCAATTTGTTAAAATATACTGAGGTCACGGCTCGCTGGACGACCCTTGATTTAAAGTGTAACATAACAAATTTGAAATCGGTTTAATCAGGTGAACTTCGGGGATTCAGATCCGAGTCCTATCAAAACCTGAATGAATTAAAAATAATTAATTCCCTTACAAATTTAAGTAATCAAGTTATTTACACAGTGTAATTATACATTTAAGTACTGAGTAAATTTAATTAACTATATGTACTTACTATATGGTTAGGGTTAGGATTAGGGTTTGTTTTAGGGTTACATGCATGTAATTATGCATAATTAATTGTTATTATAATAGTAAGTACATGTAATATTTGTAACAAGAACACCTTAAAATAAAGTGTTACCGAATGCTGACTGTGCACAACAGGACCTTCAGGAAAAACTATTCAGATACGTCAAATCCAGAACTGAGTCGAAAAAAGTTGAATAAAAGCCATCCCTCTTAATAATGAACCTTTCTCTAAAAGTAAAATAATTTCCTGAGAGACTCTCAGGTTTGAACAAACTGCATCCCTGACAACTTTAGTTCTGTCAGGACTATTTCTGTCCAGGATAATTAGCATACAGTTGGTCTGGTTATGGTCTATTTGGCCATACTGGTTTGGTCGGTATGGTTCTGTTCTGGGTAAGAACTCCTCACCCATCCATGCAAGAGAAGGGGTTAATTATATCTGTAATACATATGTGACCCTGGATGCCAAAACCAGTCATAAGGGTCATTTTTTCATCTAAAAACTGAATAAATAATCTTTCCATTGATAAATGGTTTGTTAGGATAAGATAATATTTGGCTGAGATACAATTATTTGAAAACCTGGAATCTGAGGGTGAAAAAAAAGTCTTTAAAGTTGTCTAAATGAACTCCTTAACAATGCATATTACTAATCAAAAATTAAGTTTTGATATATTTACTGTAGGAAATTGACAAAATATTTTCATGGAACATGATATTTACTTAATATCCTAATGATTTTTGGCATAAAAGAAAAATAATGATATAATATAATTTTGACCCATATAATGTATGTTTGGCTATTGCTACAAATATACCCGTGCTACTTATGACTGGTTTTGTGGTCCAGGGTCACATTTATGGAAGCAATTTCAGAGGACAAATTATGACTGGACAAGAGAAGGAGCTGGGGATTGAGGAAGGGAAATTAGTTTCTGATCAACACAATGAAAGCAGCTGAAGGATAACTGAAAAGATAACTTAAAAAATAATTCTGTAAAAGATGTCATATTCCTATAGGCAGACATGGATCATCTGAGCACCAGCTGATATGAGCTTGACTAATGTGGCCTGCCAGAACTGATGCTATACACTTGATGATAATTATAGGGTACACCCCATGTTCAGAGTTGTCAAAATCCAGACGTCTGCTAAGTTGTTCCTTCAGTACCCTAATTGTTTGGACCCCTTGATGTGGACCTCCTGGTGAATGTCGATGAGGTTGGAAAAAAGCCTTGAACATCTTTAACAACACAAGGTCTGTGAGAGGGCTGTGACTGTGGTATAGTATGCTGCCAGAAATGTTGCTCCTATGTAACATAGCAATGTCGAGCCTGAACTACTTCCATCCTAAAATAAAATGTATGCTGTACCTGTGTCAAGTGGCCTTGGGCAGCTTTTCTCTTTTTCAACAGCTTCGGAGCATTAGGCCCAAATAGGTGCCCAAGGTTTTCTTACAGTCCTCCAGCAGTCGTGTTTGGACAAACCATACTTGGTTGCAGGCTACCAGAAACTTAGTGGTAAGGTTACCCAATTCATGGGTCACATGGCCTATTGCCAGAGTAGCCCTGTGCAGGAACTGCAAATGAAGGGATTAATGTTTGCTGGGTTCAACATACTGGTGATACCAAGAAGTAGTTGACAGATCATATTTTCTGTATGAGTTATGTAGATGACAGAAAAGTATACCTGTTTCAGCAGAAAATACAAGCAACTGCATTGCACAATAGGGCATCATTCATTACACCACAGAGGTTTGCCAGGGGACACCAACAAAGCTGCAATGGGCTCTATTTCCAGAGCACAACTCAACCCAATGGAATCAAACCTCTTCAGCCATGGAAGCTAGTGTACAAACAATCTTAGGTAGACCAAAACCTATTAAGGCACTTATGCCAAACAAAAAAAAAAATGTTATGGTGTCGTGGCAGCTGAGGGCTGAATGAAGAAAAAATGGGCTGGGCAGATTTAGCAGGTGACTTGTCAAGCCCCAGACAAGCCATTGCTATTTGAAGCACAGCCAGAATATTGTTTGAGGACTGGGCCTGTCCTGACAACTGAACTGACCCCCATTAGAGTCGTCTGTTGCTAAAATGGCAGTGTAAACATCCTATGGAGAGATGTCTACAGTAAAATTCACTGCTTCCCCATGACCACAGCAGTACCTGAAGAAAGCACATCCAAGTCAGAATCATGTGAAAAACAGCTGGAGTCAAATGTCTCCTCCCAATTCCCTGATTCAGTTCTCAACTTCCTGTTCTCATCCTCCTGTGTTATTTTTTACAAAAAAAATTTTTTTGTGTGAATGTGTGGCAAATGTTAAAGTTTTCAAAGGTGTTTGGCTGCCAATTCTTTATTGCAGCCAAACACATTCCAGGGTCCAAGAATAAAACAGCTGACTCCATGACTCGTTTTTTGTTTCAGAAATTCTAAACGTTGGCAACTGAAGTGGACTTAATTCCAACCCGGGTTCCTTCAGGGTTCTAGCAGTAATATCATTCCATAAATCATGCCCTTAAATCTCTCCATAATGGATCACTTGACTCCATAATGCATGTGACATCCAAGAGAATCCTTTAAACTTACTGGACCACTTGGAAATGCTTTAAACTATTTCACTAGTTCTACAAATAATTTGTAGGTATTTATCCATGACCTCTGTCTATCTTGGGAAGGTAGGGGTGATTTAGTTCACTTTTATGTCAGTCACTGCTACTCCATATGGGAACTCTGTCCAGGAGTGACCACTTCTGCAGCCGGAATAAGATCTCTGCAATGTATTGGTAGCTACAGCTTAAATCCCACTTCTCCAGGTGAATTACTCTAGGGTTGCTCTAGGGCAGTGGTTTCCATTTCTGGTCCTCGAGTACCCCCAACTCTGCACATTTTTTATGTCTCCCTAATAAAACACACCTAATTCAACTCATCAGCTCGTTAGTACGGAGTATGAAACCTAAAATGGTTGGGTAAGATGAGAGAGACATTCAATTGTGTGCTGTTGGAGGAACTCCAGGACCAGGGTTGGGAACAGCTGTTCTAGGGTCTCGTTACTCTGCAAGCTGAACTTGATTTCTTTCTTGTAATCTCTGCGCTGTATCTTTTTGAGGCTGGATTTGAAGCATGAATATTTCTATGTGTAAATTTTTACCCCCCCATAAAATGTTTCTGTGTTTTGAGTCTAGATTCACAGGAGTGGCATACTAGAGTCTTTTCTTTCGGTATGTCCTCCTTGCACATGCATGGAGGAGACACTAGATCTGATAAGACTGATCAATGTCTGTGTGATGTGTCTAACATTTTTCAGACAAAGTGTCAAGCAAAAAAATATTTTAAATAAATACCTAGTGATGAATGTAGTTTAAGTCAATGTAGATTTGAAAATGCATTCCAAGCCGATCAAACCCCCACCCTGTCAATCATTAGATCAAGGTGAGGCTTGCATTGCGTTGTCTGGGGTATTTTGAGAATTGGCGGCAAATATAGAACATGGAGGAGACGGATTTCTCCAAGAATTTTATTTTTACTTCCATTTTATATTTTATTCCTCTATTTCCCATAGCAACTAATCGTCCCGCCTGCCTCTCACTGTTTATTATTGCAAGTGAACAAATAGACATTGCAAACCTACACTTATTTACCTATTTGCCACCTTACCTCATATTTTATCCCTCTCTTCTAATCCATAATGAAGCACACAGCACCTAAGCATTGTGCCTGCCCCAAGATCATTCACTGATTACGTTCCTATTGATTGTCTGAGACAATGCAAATGCATCCAATAGTGCCATGCTATAAGAAAGTGCAGAACCAAGCCGCTCTGTGAGCCCAGTCCCAGAGCGCCCATAATTTAGGTTCCTAAAAAGCATGAGCCAATTATGAGACCCAAGCCACCAGGCTGGAGTTTACATAGCAATACCTTCTCCACATATACAAGGTGATTAGGTAAATTAGGCAGACAAAATCTGTGCCTGAAGGGCAAGGATGTCCAAGTTATAAAACCTGGTGAAGATAGACAGTGAAGACCAGTCAGGAGCCGTACAGATATCATCAAAAGAAACTTATCTGGACCAAGCCCAGTAGGAGGCCATTCCTTTGGTGGAGTGGGCCTTCACTACAATAGGACCAATAATTTGGCCAACTGAAGAAGCTCAAAGGGAGGGCCTCGTAGGGCCCTAAGGACTATGGATAAGTCCCATGTCCACAAGGAATGAGGACGAAGCAAATTCAGTCTCCGAGCTCCACTCATGAACTTAATGACAAGATCGTTTTTGCCAATTGATTGGTCAGCCATGAGAACGTAATTCGCCGTGATGGTTGCCACATATACTTTGAGCATGGAAGGGGTACACCCCCCTTATCCAGCAGCTCTTGCAGAAATGTTAGCATGGCTGACGCATCACAAGAGGACAGGTCCTTGTTCCGTGCTGCCCACCAGTCAGAAAAGATTGACCACTTAAGGGTGTAGAGAAGTCTTGTAGATGGGGCTCTAGCCTCCAAAATGGTGATAGTCACTCTCGCGGAGAGTTGAAAAGACTCCCGTTTAGGGGTTAAACATGAAGGCTCCACAGCTTGGGCTGGGGATGCCAGATCATGCTTCTCACTTGAGAGAGAAGGTCCTTCCTCAATTGAATTGGCCAAGGAGCTGCTGATAGCAGCTGGATTAAATCGGGGAACCATGTCTGATTCCTCTAGAGAGTGGCTACCAGGAGGAATAAGCACCTGACTTCCCTGACTCATCTGATGACCTGAGGGAGCAGGGGAATCAGAGAAGGTATACAGCTGAGCGCTGGGCTATTTGTGGGCCAGAGCATCTCAAATCTTCAAGAAATGTGTTGGGCAGTGAAAGTTGTTTTCCGTCTCTGCCCTCCCAAAGACAGACCAAATCATTTGAACCACTTGAGGGTGTACTGTAGTCTCCATTCTCCTGGAGCTACATTGCCCCAAGACAGCATGTCCACTCCTTGGTTCAGTCTGCCTGGCACGTGAACTGCCCTCAGTGAGAGTGGGTTGCACTGTGCCCATAGGACAAGGCGTTTCGCCATCCTGTAAAGGGAGCATGACCTGACACCACCTTGGTGATTTATAAAGGCTACCACCGTCATGTTGTCTGAATCGACCAGGGCACGGTGCCCTTTTATGGCTGGCAGGAAGGTTTTTAGGGCTAGAAAAATCGCTATCATCACCAATCTGCCATTGTGCAGTGCTCCCCTACCTGAGTTGGAGGCATCTGTCATGACCACCTTCCTTCTGGGGGTCAGTCCCAGTGGGACCTCTGTCGGAAATAGGCAAGGGGCCTTCCAAGGGACCACAGCTCTGAAGTAGCAGTGTGTCACCTTGAGGCAAAGAAGTCCCTGGTGCGAAGCGTGGGAGAGTAATGGGCTTTGAGCCAAAATTAGAGGGGCTGCATGCGAAACAGGCCCAATGGAATCGCAGAGGATCGCTGACATGAGGCTGAGCATCCTCTGGAAAACTCTGAGGGGATGAGATGTCCCCATCTGAATAATGCCACTAGTCGCTGAATTGTCAGTGAGTGCTCTGGCATAAACCAGGCTCACATCTGCAGATGAGGGGTGCTGACACCCATGTGTGAAATACACTGGCGGATCGAGGCACTGCATGGGAGAATGAGGCAAGTGGGACCTGTGCCGGTGTGAGTTCACTCGAGCCTGATAAATCAGTCCCGTTGCCCCACTGTATCTTCCTCCGAGGCTCCTGAGAGGGGAGAAATGGGAGAGCAGACGGGGGAGGACCACCTTCGTGAAAGAAGGTGATCCACGAGTGAAGCAGGGTAAGACTCATGCTCTCGCAGTGAGAGCAGTCTGTCCCAGTGAGTGCAGTCTCAGTGTGGGTGCTTCCCAGGCAAGCGATGCACTCACTGTGCCCGTCTTAGGTGTGCAGGGGTTAACTGCACGAGCCAGTCTAGTGTTAGAGTCCTTTTTTTTTTTTTTTAAAGAAAACAAGCAGTTAGAAAATGAATAAAGAGTGCAACTTTCCTAAAACACTACACTTTCCTAAAATCTGTACACTTACATTTCTACAGAAGTCACAGTGTTTACTTTTAAAAGTAGCTAAAATGACTGAGACAACCAAACAGATAAGTCCGTTTTTAACTTTCATTTTTAAAAATGAGTAAGCACACAATTCATATGTCCTGTGGATACCAAAATTTGCGTAAACAGCACATATAACAATTCCATCATATACCTAGAACTTGATTGTTGAATGACATATCAAAAGTCCTCAGAGAAACAGTTTTTTTTTTCATCAAGAAATAGTACACAAAACAACTAAAGAAATGTAAAAATATACATATAGCTGAAAAGTTAACAAGCTATTAAAACAAACAAGTTTACTTGCACAAACTGATTATGTCATGATGGAACAGACCAGACCAAAGATTGCATGCATGTGCACAGGGCTCACAGTGCATCCTGAGTATACTACAAACAAAAAGTGCTCTTAACTGTGATAGTACATTACAGATCCAGCACTGTTTGATCAAAGTACTTATGGCTGTTGAATTGCAAGGGTCATTAGAGCACATTTGTACTGCTTCCTAATGACTTAATGGATATCAATATCTGGGCTACAATCACTTAAAATAGACATGAAAGAAGAACTATTTTGTCGCTTGCACTGTCTCTTAGGGAATGAGCTAGCATCTGATTAGTGGCCTTTTATATTTTGCATGGTATCAATCTTTCTACATCTAATCTATTTATTACTGCATCTATACCATTAAAGGAACAGTTGACCAAATGTCCTCTACTTTGTAGTGGTCATAACACACACACCCTCAGGTCTAGTCTTTGTGTACGTGTTAAATAGCGATGCATCAGTACATGATTAATGACTCTGACATGCCTTTTTTGTAATCTGAATGTGAACGCAGACTTACCACTGAATTTACTGAATCAAATTAATTTTGTGGTGCTGCTATGAAAATAACTGTTTAAAATGGGCACTTTTGTGTTCCACAGCATTGCTTTAATGTTGTCCTCACATTCAAACCAAAAGCTTCATCTACACGTCTTTCACCATCAGACTGCCCTTTAACATTGTTACACAAAAATCACACTATTAAGACAGAATCTTTATGAATGTTAATGAGAGGTTCATGACGAGTGTGTTAGGATGACTCTCTGAACCACCAGCCTGAAATAATAATACAAAAAAAAAAAAGATAAACTGTGTTTGGTCTGTCACCTTCAATTAAACTCAGTTTAATTGGTGTGAAATGACCAAGAATTCGAGCCACGTAAGACGCCGTGGCGAATGGGCTTGCTACGTCATGCTCGCCCCGCGAGTCAATGCTAGCTGAAGGACAGCGAATCAATGACTGTCAACACTGAGCCTCTTCTACAAACATACAGCCAACGTTTGGGGTGGTCATAAACATCTTCTATCCATTAGAACAGTACTCTACAGTAATCTGCACAGAGCCAAGAGCCGATGTGTAAAAACATTTCACAGCACATTGGCTTACCTTGGCTTAATTCTACAAGTACAGAAATGACTAATGTGACAAAGAGTGAGGCAATACAACATTTTCATCTAGATTTAGATACACTCTGATACAAAACTCAGTTTTTAATCATGACGTTAAATTGTGATGGAGTCAATGCTAGCTGAAGGACAGCGAATCACAGCGTATCTGTCAACACTGAGCCTCTTCTACAAACATACAGCCAACGTTTGGGGTGGTCATAAACATCTTCTATCCATTAGAACAGTACTCTACAGTAATCTGCACAGAGCCAAGAGCCAATGTGTAAAAACATTTCACAGCACATTGGCTTACCTTGGCTTAATTCTACAAGTACAGAAATGACTAATGTGACAAAGAGTGAGGCAATACAACATTTTCATCTAGATTTAGATACACTCTGATACAAAACTCAGTTTTTAATCATGACGTTAAATTGTGATGGGTTACCTGCTTGTGCAAAAAAGCAACACTACAAATGTGATAATAGATCTCTCTTTAAAAATAATGGCAAACATATTTGTTTCTTCACTTTCTGTCTGTTGTGACGGTGATGTCTGTGTCCTGGGTTTAGAAATGTGTCTCCTTCTCTGTGATGGTGGAGATCTTGCCATCCGCCCTCATTTTGGCATCAGCGTCATTGATAGCGCAGGGACCCTTGGAGCTGAGGCGTCCCCTCATTATCAGGTCAGCGCTGGGTGTGGTCAGCTTTTTGATCCTCTGCAATTACATTCGAATGATAATAAACAGTGTGAGTGCGTTTGAGGAACGTTACAAAGCACACAGAGCTGCTGTCCTGTTCTTACAGTACAGTAGCTTACATTTGTGAGATGCTACAAGAATATATTACTATATAAGCAAGGGTTGAAGGTTAATACGTTCCCATTAGCCCATGCTCTGATGCTGTTTTGAGAAAAAGTGTATTTCTAGGTCTTTGCTATCACAGCTTGTGACAGTCAGTAGAGAAATGTTTGAGCTCGTGCTGCTGTGCTTCCGCCATTTCATTTTGCCATACCATTTTTCTGCTACTCCAGATGGAACAATCACATGACATTTACGGCTCAGGTGATAGGCTCAAAACAATCTGTGGTCCCACATGCAAAGATGCAGGACTCATGTGCCAGCTGAGCAGCTGCCATTGAAAAGAACTGGAATGCTTATCCAGGTATCAGACCAACTTGTTTATTATTCTGTACTTTTTTTACACTGAAAAAATGAGTAGTTTCTAGAGAATACATATACAATTGTTTCTTTTTTTGGATAAATCACTTGTTCCTCCTGGTTTTAAGAATATGACAAACACTTTCCAATGGAGTAAAAAAATAAACTTAAGGTATATTGCTCTGCAAACAAGTCTTATCTTCTTGCTTGCTTTAAAGGTATTTAGATTGTTGGTGGAAATCAATGCAAAATTAGTGATTGAGACACAGTGTAGTACAATAACCTCACCACATGCTTTCTGAAGTAGACACAATCAATAAGACATGGCACAATGGGGTCAGGTCAGGGCAGCGCCCGCGTCACTCCCGCTGCGCCACAACAACTTTCATCTTTGAAATCATGTCATTGCACCTCAAGAAATATGATGTTTTTTCTCTCAAGTACATGCTGAAAAATGCACTTTCTAGCTTCTATCTTAAATCGTTGGCAGCAGCATGAGAGGTTCAGTCGGGTGAATCAAGGACAGTGAAGGAGGTAGGAAATGATGACTCATGCCTACAGTGATGTTTATCGGGTACAAAGAGCAATGCAGAAATCTGAATATATGCTAAAAGACTGAATGAATCGAAGAAGGCATGCTCATAACTGACAGTATAGCTTGATTGGAAGCTAATCATAAAAAATATTTTTTTGGAAAATTAAAGAAACATTATGTAAAAATAAGAAAACACATATTAATATTGTGCTCTACTATCTACATAATGTCCATGCTCACAATAAAAATGAAAAAAAAGGTCTTTACCTCACGGAAACTTCCTTCCGTCTTCCAGATCTGAAATAAGATTCCCAGAGGGATGCAGACCATAGAGGACATGGCCATCATCCAGCCAATGCCATAACCCCAGTCTGGATATGTGTACACATTATTATACTTCAGCGGTTTGTACTTGATCAAGAAGAACAGAAAGATGCCCTGAAAAAACAATTATACGGCCAATAATTAACATTTATCACTCATAGCCTGTAAACATCTTGACTCTCTGTACATCCAATTCAACTCACAGCACAGATGCCTGGTGTGAAGTACTTCCAGCACCATTTGATGAAGAATATGGGCTTGTATCCAATCATGTCCTCAATGTTCGAATAAAACCTGTCGCTACCTGAGGATAAAGATTACACTTTTCACTCAAAACGTCACATTTTATGTATTTACATACTACAAAAATAACACTTGTATTTAAAGGACACTGGAATTCACTGTATCTCTGCTGCAAACATATTTCAATGATTCATTACATGCACTGTCTGGCTCTTGCCAGCAGATGGCATAATGGTTATAAAAATGTGATGATACTGTGAACAGCCTCACCATCGACAGAAATAATTCAGACAGAAAAGCATCTACTGGCATGGCACAATGTGTTACAAGACCTAATTCAATAGGAAGTTCATGGGCTTATCGCAGGCTATCACTTCTTCAGGTGATTAAATATAAAGATATGCTCTCATTGTATTTAAATGTTTAACATTTGGCTGTTAAAGGGTAAAAACTGCATTAGAGTGAGGATGTCGATACTATAGATGCTTAGTAATAAAGATGTTAAGTGACGAACATTGTTACACACCAAAACAAAGCGATCTCTTACCATAGATCCAGCCAATGCAGATGGACTCAAAGATGGCCACAAACAACAGACACATGCCACTGGCTGCATACGAGTCAAAGAGCTGGAACACGTACATGCCACCCTAACAGAGCAGAGTCACGCATAGTCAGAGGAATACAGGACAAACACACAAGACAACAGAGTATGTAGCCGTGGCATGAGACATAAACAATATCAGGATGCTCACACACGCTCAATGCATTTTATGGATCTAGGAGAGCACTACTGGCATACGGAAAATGGCAAAGCTTTAAGAGCATCCTCATCTCCCTCTCATCCTAGTAACAGAGAATGTCTGACATTCCACACAGGAGAGGCTTCGTTCCACAGTCGGATGGCTTTATTCATGAAACGCAGAGTGAAAGTGTTCACCTGACTGCACATTACTGGCAGAGAGCTTCCTCCTGTCTCAGCCTGAATGCAGGCCTATTTTTACCCTCACTCCAGCCATAAATGCAAAACAGGAAACCACAGTAACATGCCAGGTGCTGACAGCAATATGCCAAGACACCATCGTTACAGGGAAAAATCCACTACAAATCATGTTTTTTTACACGTTAAAAACTGTTTACCAGCATCGAGAGGCATGTGTTCCATTAACTAAATTAATCCAAGCATGTCCGTAAGGACAAACCAACATGATCATGTAAACAGCAAATATGCTTGTCCTTGACAAATAAGACACCTGGATTTTTCATTGTCGTGTATTATGCTTTTTTTATGAGATTAATTATTGTGTCGACACGTGCTTACAACAGATCCACCTGGAGAAGACTGGGATGGAAAACTGTGTCGCTCTAAACATCGGCACTGAGAAACATAAATCAAGGGTGATACTAATGACACTGGAAGGAACACGTTTGTACACAACAATACGACTTTACCTCTGTCAACATTATTAGACCCACGAAGAACGAAGCCACAGACATTCCCAGGATGAGAAGCTCTCGCCGATAACCCACACGGAAGGTTTTGGGATACATGTCCACGATTGCAGTCACAAGACTCTCCACACACACAAACTACAGAGAGGAATGTGACACAGGGTTATTACCGTTACCTACAACTAAAACCATAACAATTTTTTGAAATAGAAAAACAATAACTGAAAAAAAATGTATGCATGTACTGTATATATATCAATGATTTTGAAAACTTTTTTTTTCTCTCTCCAGAGGTTGACCCAACTCCAAGGTAAGGCTATAGCCTAAGTAATGTTAGTGTAATCTGTTAACAATGCACATCATAAACCCGTCTTTTTTTTAGGCAAGTACCAGATAATGGGTGTCATGTCATGAAACGTTTTTATATGACAGAAACTGTATTTAACGTGATCAAAATTCAGTAAAACATTCTAAATCAGGACTATTAATTGTAATAATTTAATTTCCATGGTTATTCAAGCAACTAATAAATTATATAGTGAAAGCAAGCAAAGAACACCGTATCAGCTGAGCTTTTTGAAACTCTGAATTAGTTAAACCTGTGCGTTACAAAATGTTTCGAAGCGCTCCAATCAGATCGTGTATCACGAATCATTTGATTCAGATCGGGACTTCGGAGCAAGTTCGCGGGATGTTTTTTTAAGATTAATTAAAAATAATTCAGCAGAGTGTCTTTAAAAGCTCTGTTTTGTGCAGAACTACTTCCTTCCACCACGGATTCAAATCTAAAGTTGACGGTTAAACAGCTGTGCCCAAGCCTCTGTTACTTATTCCAAAACGTCTCTTTAGAACTAGTAACGAAGGAACGTTAAGTTGCTTCATTGAAAGCAAGTATTACTGCATTAAAAGTTCACTGTATTATGTATAGTAGAGTATTATAAGAGTATTATAACATTCATTCTTCAGCTCGATCTCATATTCACAATAAAACATTAGTTTGAATGTGCGCTAAGGAAAGCAATAGGCTCTTTGTCGTACTATCCTTTCGGTGTTGTTCCAAGGTGTTGTTGAAAGTAAAAATAACTTGTTTACAACCCTGTTTCAGTCTCATCATAAAATTTGCTAGGCAATTCAGTCAAAAGTACAAAGGCAGCGCTCTGATATACAGCACTGAAGTTACATAAAATATAACGTGATGAGATTTTGCCCTCAGCCAAAACTATTTGCTCTGGAACAAATAATAGATTCATGAGACCAAAGACTGCCTGCTAGATTTACCCAAAACAAATTATATCTCATGTTTAACCACTATAGAGACATCAGAAGAACTGGAATATTGAAGTCTAAACAACTGCATTCTTGCCTAAAAACCTCTTAAAACTACATTCTGTGACACAAAAACATTATTATTTATAAAATTATAGTGGATTTGGGTGTCCACCATGATACTCGCTAAATACCGCAAGCCGAGTGATACAAACGGTGAAATAGTTGGAGTTCTGTTATCACTAGAATATCGCACTGCTGGAAAAAGATTATCAGCCAATCAGATTCGAGAACCAGAAGGAATTGTTGTATGTGTATGTGTGTACAGTATATACTTGTAAATACATATGTATCTATGTATAGGACATGGCCATCATCCAGCCAATGCCATAACCCCAGTCTGGATATGTGTACACATTATTATACTTCAGCGGTTTGTACTTGATCAAGAAGAACAGAAAGATGCCCTGAAAAAACAATTATACGGCCAATAATTAACATTTATCACTCATAGCCTGTAAACATCTTGACTCTCTGTACATCCAATTCAACTCACAGCACAGATGCCTGGTGTGAAGTACTTCCAGCACCATTTGATGAAGAATATGGGCTTGTATCCAATCATGTCCTCAATGTTCGAATAAAACCTGTCGCTACCTGAGGATAAAGATTACACTTTTCACTCAAAACGTCACATTTTATGTATTTACATACTACAAAAATAACACTTGTATTTAAAGGACACTGGAATTCACTGTATCTCTGCTGCAAACATATTTCAATGATTCATTACATGCACTGTCTGGCTCTTGCCAGCAGATGGCATAATGGTTATAAAAATGTGATGATACTGTGAACAGCCTCACCATCGACAGAAATAATTCAGACAGAAAAGCATCTACTGGCATGGCACAATGTGTTACAAGACCTAATTCAATAGGAAGTTCATGGGCTTATCGCAGGCTATCACTTCTTCAGGTGATTAAATATAAAGATATGCTCTCATTGTATTTAAATGTTTAACATTTGGCTGTTAAAGGGTAAAAACTGCATTAGAGTGAGGATGTCGATACT
This sequence comes from Sinocyclocheilus anshuiensis, assembly GCF_001515605.1. NCBI lineage: Eukaryota > Metazoa > Chordata > Actinopteri > Cypriniformes > Cyprinidae > Sinocyclocheilus > Sinocyclocheilus anshuiensis. The sequence continues at coordinate 398,649 of NW_015544236.1, forward strand.
ATAGATGCTTAGTAATAAAGATGTTAAGTGACGAACATTGTTACACACCAAAACAAAGCGATCTCTTACCATAGATCCAGCCAATGCAGATGGACTCAAAGATGGCCACAAACAACAGACACATGCCACTGGCTGCATACGAGTCAAAGAGCTGGAACACGTACATGCCACCCTAACAGAGCAGAGTCACGCATAGTCAGAGGAATACAGGACAAACACACAAGACAACAGAGTATGTAGCCGTGGCATGAGACATAAACAATATCAGGATGCTCACACACGCTCAATGCATTTTATGGATCTAGGAGAGCACTACTGGCATACGGAAAATGGCAAAGCTTTAAGAGCATCCTCATCTCCCTCTCATCCTAGTAACAGAGAATGTCTGACATTCCACACAGGAGAGGCTTCGTTCCACAGTCGGATGGCTTTATTCATGAAACGCAGAGTGAAAGTGTTCACCTGACTGCACATTACTGGCAGAGAGCTTCCTCCTGTCTCAGCCTGAATGCAGGCCTATTTTTACCCTCACTCCAGCCATAAATGCAAAACAGGAAACCACAGTAACATGCCAGGTGCTGACAGCAATATGCCAAGACACCATCGTTACAGGGAAAAATCCACTACAAATCATGTTTTTTTACACGTTAAAAACTGTTTACCAGCATCGAGAGGCATGTGTTCCATTAACTAAATTAATCCAAGCATGTCCGTAAGGACAAACCAACATGATCATGTAAACAGCAAATATGCTTGTCCTTGACAAATAAGACACCTGGATTTTTCATTGTCGTGTATTATGCTTTTTTTATGAGATTAATTATTGTGTCGACACGTGCTTACAACAGATCCACCTGGAGAAGACTGGGATGGAAAACTGTGTCGCTCTAAACATCGGCACTGAGAAACATAAATCAAGGGTGATACTAATGACACTGGAAGGAACACGTTTGTACACAACAATACGACTTTACCTCTGTCAACATTATTAGACCCACGAAGAACGAAGCCACAGACATTCCCAGGATGAGAAGCTCTCGCCGATAACCCACACGGAAGGTTTTGGGATACATGTCCACGATTGCAGTCACAAGACTCTCCACACACACAAACTACAGAGAGGAATGTGACACAGGGTTATTACCGTTACCTACAACTAAAACCATAACAATTTTTTGAAATAGAAAAACAATAACTGAAAAAAAATGTATGCATGTACTGTATATATATCAATGATTTTGAAAACTTTTTTTTTCTCTCTCCAGAGGTTGACCCAACTCCAAGGTAAGGCTATAGCCTAAGTAATGTTAGTGTAATCTGTTAACAATGCACATCATAAACCCGTCTTTTTTTTAGGCAAGTACCAGATAATGGGTGTCATGTCATGAAACGTTTTTATATGACAGAAACTGTATTTAACGTGATCAAAATTCAGTAAAACATTCTAAATCAGGACTATTAATTGTAATAATTTAATTTCCATGGTTATTCAAGCAACTAATAAATTATATAGTGAAAGCAAGCAAAGAACACCGTATCAGCTGAGCTTTTTGAAACTCTGAATTAGTTAAACCTGTGCGTTACAAAATGTTTCGAAGCGCTCCAATCAGATCGTGTATCGCGAATCATTTGATTCAGATCGGGACTTCGGAGCAAGTTCGTGGGATGTTTTTTTAAGATTAATTAAAAATAATTCAGCAGAGTGTCTTTAAAAGCTCTGTTTTGTGCAGACCTACTTCCTTCCACCACGGATTCAAATCTAAAGTTGACGGTTAAACAGCTGTGCCCAAGCCTCTGTTACTTATTCCAAAACGTCTCTTTAGAACTAGTAACGAAGGAACGTTAAGTTGCTTCATTGAAAGCAAGTATTACTGCATTAAAAGTTCACTGTATTATGTATAGTAGAGTATTATAAGAGTATTATAACATTCATTCTTCAGCTCGATCTCATATTCACAATAAAACATTAGTTTGAATGTGCGCTAAGGAAAGCAATAGGCTCTTTGTCGTACTATCCTTTCGGTGTTGTTCCAAGGTGTTGTTGAAAGTAAAAATAACTTGTTTACAACCCTGTTTCAGTCTCATCATAAAATTTGCTAGGCAATTCAGTCAAAAGTACAAAGGCAGCGCTCTGATATACAGCACTGAAGTTACATAAAATATAACGTGATGAGATTTTGCCCTCAGCCAAAACTATTTGCTCTGGAACAAATAATAGATTCATGAGACCAAAGACTGCCTGCTAGATTTACCCAAAACAAATTATATCTCATGTTTAACCACTATAGAGACATCAGAAGAACTGGAATATTGAAGTCTAAACAACTGCATTCTTGCCTAAAAACCTCTTAAAACTACATTCTGTGACACAAAAACATTATTATTTATAAAATTATAGTGGATTTGGGTGTCCACCATGATACTCGCTAAATACCGCAAGCCGAGTGATACAAACGGTGAAATAGTTGGAGTTCTGTTATCACTAGAATATCGCACTGCTGGAAAAAGATTAGAGGACCAGAGAGAACTGCTGCATTTGTGTTGTAATACATGATGCAGTAAAATGACAAAAACACATTTTATTACTAAAAATGTAATTAAAATTAAAATGAAAGCAGAAAATAAAAATAATATTGTATTCAAAATATTAACCACACCAATAATATATATCAGTGATACTAAAATAACACTCAAGTGGTTCGAGTGCCACATAATCTTTTCTTCTCACTTAACTTTTCATGTTTTCTTATTTAAAAAAAAAGTCTTGTTTGATATATAATAAAATGACATTCATTAAGTGGGACAACAGTGTCCAAATTTTTGAGGCCTCTATAAACACAGCAGTTCTATTGCAACATTACAGAAAAACACTAATTTATGTTTGAAATAAGCAGCGGTGTAATGTAACGAAGTAATAATACTTCGTTATAGTACTTAAGTATTTTTTGGGAGTATCTGTACTTTACTTGAGTTTTTATATTTCAGCCAACTTTTACTTTTACTCCACTACATTTCCTAATTAAAATGTATACTTTTAAGGTCATTGCACACTGAGTCTGAAAATTTCATCCGAAATTTTCGCACGTTAAAAAATAAATGCGACCTCACGTTATGTCAATCACGTTTACACACTGCCTCAAAAATATTCGTCCGTCACAAAAAAATTCGGATCTGGTTTTTTCGCATCCGTAGCAAGCATTTTGAGAGGTTTTTTGACAGTTCAGAGCCACCTTACAAGCGAACGCCAAAATCCAGAATGGCGATTGTCAAGTTCATCCACTTCATCTCGCAGCGCAAAGCACTGTATATAGATCCTTGCACACTGAGTTCACAGAAATAGGTGGTTTTCTTTTTAATATGTGGCTCTAGTATCGCTAGCAAAAGCATCAAACTGAGCCACTGACATCCTGAAGTAAGCTTTGAACTCTCCTTCCTCTCTATATCTCAGGATTGGATGGACCCAATGTTTCTTTTCTTTTTCTTTTTTTAAGAAGCGAGAGGACAACAAAATCATCCTCACTGCTTGAAGACTCCATGTAGTGCTGTTTTGCGAATTTTTTCGCAACGGATTAATTAATACGCATCGGACTCAGTGTGCAAGGTTTCTGTGCGTGA